>NC_080166.1:31375998-31625998 GCF_950295315.1 Erinaceus europaeus
GGTTCAGCCCCCCACTCCCCACCTGCAGGGGAATCGCTTCACAAGCAGTGAAGCAGGTCTGCAGGTGTCTATCTTTCTCTACCCCTCTCTGTCTTCCCCTGCCTTCTGCATTTCTCTCTGTCTTATCCAACAATAACAAAATCAGTAACAACAACAATAATAACTACAATAATAAAACAACAAGGACAACAAAAGGGAATAAATAAATATTTTTAAAAAATAAAAAAGATCTATCTTGTCCATATTCTTAAGTTATAACTCTCTGACTTCTCTATTCCTGCCCATACCTCTTGAAAAAATATAGACAAGAGGGGCAGGTGTTAGTACACCTGAATAAGTGTATGCATAGCACATTTCTTAACAAAACCTCAAAACTTAGATATAGACCAAGGCCCTTGAGATAGGGAATATGTTCACATGTATCCATAAATTAGGGTAAAATATATACCTTAACGCCAAAGTGCACAATAGTTTGCAGTGAGACATTAAATGAAGCAAGCAAGTAGAAAGACCTAAAAATAATCTTAAAATACCTAATGAAACAGTTTCTACTTATACCTAAATACCCTCCTCACCTACCTCCTACTAGTCCCTCAAGCACTCCAAAGCTAACTTTGTCAAGGTAAGGACTACTAAAGCTGAATAAGGGCTAGAGACTGGTATACTCTAATCATGACTCTTTAGTCACTACCAGGCCATCCCCTCACCTGGGGCCCTAGTCAGGGAGTCCTGGGAATCCCACACAGACATGATGAGCCTAGACGTCTAACAGATCCCTCTCACCACTGTCACTGGTCATCTCCATCAGAAATGGCATAAGGAACCCCTTTGTGGGCCCCTATAGGACCTTGCCCTTAGTGTGGATTAACAATGGTAGGGACTATTTCATTCTCTGAAGGCAGATAGGATAACATATTCTCTCTACTGCTGGAGGAAGATGGGTGCTAAACTTAGTGAATCCTGGAATGTTCCTAGCGTGACCACAGAATGTGAGCTTGTAGACCACATGTGACCACAGAATGTAACCTACAGGGATTCAAAGGTTACATTGGCTCCCTGAATATGGGCCCCAGATCAAATTGATGAGGTTTACAGTTAACAATATTTATATACTGCCCCAATATTTTGGAGCTACTCTCTTTCCTAATCCAGCTTTCTAGTCCTTTTTTCCAACTATGACACCATTTCCCCAGACAATAACGTGGGTCCAACTACATATCAGATGTCAGGCTCAGGCAAAAACTAATAAAGTCATGGGCCCCTTGGAATATACCTAAGATAGACCTACTAGCTTTTTCCAAAACGGAGACCCCAAAGCTCCATCTGTAATATTATTGCCTATAGGTTCATGGTTATTCAACAATTTGTTCTGCTTTACATCTTAACTCTGCTTCAGCCACCAGGTTCCAGATGACACTATGATGCTAACCTGACTTTCCTGGGCAGATGAGCCCACCAATGTGTCCTGGAGCCCCACCTCTCCAGATCCCTGCCTCACTAGGGAAAGATACAGACAGGTTGGGAGTATGATTTGACTCGCCAAAGCCAGTTCAGTGGGGAAGGAATTACAGAAGCCAGACCTTCCACCTTCTGCACCCCATAATGATCCTGGGTCCATACTCCCAGAGGAATAAAGAATATGAAAGCTATCGAGGGAGGGGATTAGATATGGAGTTCTGGTGGTGAAAACTGTGTGGAATTGTACCCCTCTTACCCTATAGTCTTGTCAATATTTTCATTTTATAAATAAAAATACATGTCATAAGAATGAGCTCTAGGTCAATTAATCGGCATTGAAGGTGTAGTTCAGCAAGTAGATTATATACCTTACCACGTACAAAACATTGGACCATATAAGACCTTGAAACCACATGAGAGGACCAAGGAAAGTGACAGATGCAATTCTCCGAACACTGCTGCTGTGTTTTGAAATTAATTCCTCTTTCCTATCTTCTTCTCTCTCATAAAATATATAGCAGAAAGATATGGGTTATATTATCAGCAGTATAATATATTCATGCAGCTTTGTGTCTGTTCCCTGGCCCTACATTTAAAAAAATTAAATTTCCCCAACAAGTCTTCTTCTTCTTCTAGCGTTTGCCCCAACAAGTCTTAATTATAGATGTTACATGTAAACTTTTTAATAACATGAAGAACATGTAAGAATGAAGAACATGTAAGAAATTATAAAGGGAACCCAAGTGTAACACAAATGTGAGAAATTAAAGCATAAAATAAGGGAATGAAACAAAAAAAATGACAAACTACATACACACTCAGCAAGGACTAGTAAGAAAATGACAATGAATGTTTGTATTCAGCCCTATCCTAAAGTTATGATATGAATTAACCAATTAGAATGTGTGGAATGGTGGAATGGATAAAAACAAACAAACAAAAAATGAATCCATTTTTTTTTCTGCTTGCAATCAAAGGACACAAGTTCAATAGATAAACGCAATTCTCACATTAGCTTCAGTTAAGTATGGGACTAATAACACAGAAAACAGTTAAAGAGTGGGATCTATTTTGTGTGACAGAAACTATTTTCTCTGATTCCACTGATAGGTCTTAGCTGAAGATCCCTCTCTCCACCATCACCATCATTCCTCCATCAGGAAGAATATACAAAACCCTTTTGTGGGCCTCTACAGGACATTGTCCTCAATGAAGAATAACAGTGGCAGAAAATTCCCCCACTTTCTAACGAGAGACTGGGTCATGATACTGTGGTACTCAGTGAAAATGGGTCTGAAATGAGAGCAGCTTAGAATGCTCCTAGCTATAACTACAACATGTGAGCTCAGAATGAGAGGGATGTAGAGGTTATGTGGGCTCCAGTGCTAAATATGAATAGACTTTGACCCTAGGTCAGATAGATAAGGTTTACAGTTAATGGTCTTTATATATTTTTTCCCATATTTGGGAGCTTCTCTCTACCCTGATTCAGCTTTATGGTCCTATTCTCAACTGTAACCCAATCTTCCTATACAAAGAATCCCTTCTGCACTGTTGATGGAAATGTTAACTATCTAACTACTATGGAAAACAGTCTGGAGAACCCTCATAAGGCTAGAAATGGGCCTTCTCTATGACCCACTAATTTGTCTCCTAGGCATATAAACAGAAATTAAGCAAGAACAGAAATGGAGATATAAAGCAGAAATTGACTGAGTTTGGAGTATTGCACCAAAGTCAAAACTCTGGGTGGAAGATAAGGGTAGATTTTCAGTTTTATTACAGGTGGGGGTGGGGGTGGGCGTGGAGGTGGGGAGTGAGGGTAGAGACACAGACCTTTGGCGGTGGCAATAGTGTTAATATATAGTCCTATTAACCTATAGTCTTATAAATCACTAATCAGTATAAGGGGGGGAAATAGATTGAATGTCTACAACATTGAATAAGAATAAGAAAGCTCTCAGGGCAAGGGATGGGATACGGAGTTCTGATGGTGGGAATTGTGTAGAGTTGTACTCCTCTTATCCTATGTTTCCTTTTAAAAATAAAAAATAATAAAATAAATACAAATAAAAAAATAAATAATAAAAATGAAGGCAAGACAACTTTCTAAATCTGAAAGAAAAACAAAGTAAAAAGGATTAGACTTCTTTTATGTAAACACCAACTAGAAAAAGAAGGAAAAATCCAGAAATTTATTCCATTTATAATTGAAGAAAAAAATATAAAATATCTAGGGACAAATTTAATAATGGAATTTTTGTACTGAGAACTATGGGACTCTTTTCAATGAAATAGGAAGAAAAAAATGGAAATGAAAAGAGGATTGGAAGAATTAACATAATCAAAATGACTATTCTACCCAGAGTCATAAATCTAACACAATTTGAATCATAGCTCCACCTCATTTCTTCAAGACAAAAGAACAGAAGATACAAAAGTTTATCTGGAGACCGACTTTTTCATTCTGTTGAATAAAGGAAATCTTATAAGAATAGTAAGAAAACTGGTCACTCTTGATCCTTGTAGACACATAAAATGTTTCTTTCTTTAATCAATTAAAGATGAAATAAGAATGTGTGTCTATTTTTTTTTTAATTTCTATGTCTGTATTTGAAAAGGTGGTTCAGAGAATTTATTCATATGCATGGGAATCTACTGAATTACACTGCAGAGCTTAGTAAGAGTTGAATTATCTGTCAAAGGAAAATCATACTGACTGTTTCATAAAACTGAAAACGATCAAACTTAAGTTTTTAAAGCTGAAAATAAAATTATGAAGTAGTTCTCCAATGAAGACTATTCAAAATGTGTTTTACACTTCAATCAATTATATAGTTGATGGAAACCTTCCATTGTTCTTTCATAACATTTCTAACTTAAAATAAGAAATATATTGTTTGAGGAAAAAATGTAGGCTGCCTTGTATGAATTGGCATTTGGATTATAGTCTGTCACTTATTAACCTGGTCAGCATCTCAGTGCAATTAAACATTTAATTTTCCTAAGGTATACTTATCTAATTTTACACTTCCCTCACTCTAACACTTGAATCATGCCTATTTTTATAGTAAAAAGAAAGTGAAATTATCCCTCTGGTTCATTTTCAATAAACTCAAGTATTAAAATATTCTATATGGATCCAGTAAAGATTTTCCAGTAGAGCAGACATGTTACTATGTGTGACCTCCCTGGTTTGATCCATTGGCATCACAAAGCAACACTTCCTAAAGAGTAAGCTTAATGGGTGCTGAGGTGGGACAGTGTTGTCTCTGTTTATATATCTCTGACTTTTGCCCTCTCTGCCCCTCCTTTTCTGAGCCTATCTTAGATTAAAAGGGATGAAGGAAGTCTGTCAGTCTTCTGGGAATGATGGAATATCACAGATGAATGAAGTCTTGGGAGGAAAAAAAGTAACAAACTAAAAATCTAGGAATATATTCAAAGGTATAGCATATTATTTATACCTACCTTTGCATATTACTGTCTGAGATGAGCTTAATTTTACTGTATGTTTATGTGGCATATATACACAATGGTATACTATTTGGCTGATAAAAATGATAAGGTAATCTTTTTAAAATTTATTTATTTATTCACTTTTGTTGCCCTTGTTTTATTGTTCTAGTTATTATTATTGTTATTGATGCCTTTGTTGGATAGGACAGAGAAAAATGGAGAGAGGAGGGGAAGATAGAGAGGGGGAGAGCAAGATAGACATCTGCAGACCTGCTTCACAGCTGTGAAGCGACTCCCCTGCAGGTGGGAGATAAGGTAATCTCTTTTTCTCATCATTGTTGTAACATGAAAGTGCCATGCTAAGTTAAATACGCCAAGAAGAGAGGGGTAAGCCATTCTTACAGGAGTGAGGTGGTATCTTAGTGTTGTCTTGATTTGCATTTCTCTGATAATCAGTGACCTAGAGCAGTTTTTCATATGTTTGTTAGCCTTTTGGATCTCCTCTGTGGTGAATGTTTTGTTCATTTCCTCTGCCCATTTTTGGATGGGGTCATTTGCTTTTTTGCGGCTAAGTTTGCTGAGCTCTTTATATATTTTGGTGATTAGTTTCTTGTCTGATGTCTGACATGTGAAGATCAAATGCTGGAGAGGATGTGGAGACAGAGGAACCCTTTTACATTGCTGGTGGGAATGTAAATTGGTACAGCCTCTGTGGAGAGCAGTCTGGAAAACTCTCAGAAGGCTAGACATGGACCTTCCATATGACCCAATAATTCCTCTCCTGGGGTTATACCCCAAGGACTCCATAACACCCAACCAAAAAGAGATGTGTACTCCTATGTTCATAGCAGCACAATTCATAATAGCTAAAACCTGGAAGCAACCCAGGTGCCCAACAACAGATGAGTGGCTGAGAAAGCTGTGGTATATATACACAATGGAATACTATGCAGCTATCAAGAACAATGAACCCACCTTCTCTGACCCATCTTGGACAGAGCTAGAAGGAATTATGTTAAGTGAACTAAGTCAGAAAGATAAAGATGAGTATGGGATGATCCCACTCATCAACAGAAGCTGACTAAGAAGATCTGAAAGGGAAACTAAAAGTAGGACCTGATCAAATTGTAAGTAAGGCACCAAAGTAAAAACCCAGTGGTGAGGGGTAGGCATGTAGCTTCCTGGGCCAGTGGGGGGTGGGAGTGGGCGGGAGGGATGGGTCACAGTCCTTTGGTGGTGGGAATGGTGTTTATGTACACTCCTAGAAAAATGTAGACATATAAATCAGTAGCTAATTAATATGAGAGGGGGAAATCAATTGTATGTCTCAAAGTTTCTCAAAAGACAAACTGAATCTTTTTAATATATAGGCTATGTATTTGATATGCGGACTCTCTCAAAAGCCTAGACCAGGTATATTAGAAGCTTCCAATAGCACAGCTATATACAAGATACTGGGTACTGTCCAGCAAACCATAACAAAGGGACTTTTCAAAGTTAACCCAATTAACAAATAATGTGATGATAATATTAACTATTGAGTGTCTTTTTGAACCCTAAGACAGCAGGAACCTCACATCTTCACTATAGAGCCCCTACTTCCCCCAGACCTGGAACCCTTGGATAGGGCCCACTTTCCCGTATGCATCTCCCAATCCAAACCAAATAACATTGCATCTGCCGATCACAATCTAACCAAAGCAACGATTGCTACCTCAACATCCTTCACCTCAGAATGTATCCAGAGACTTCACGTGTGGAATGACAACCCTTCAGCTTCATTACTCGGGTGAGACCTTTCCTTTAATAGTACACTCTAATTTCATCTCAGGTAGTTCACTTTCTAACAAAGTCCCATAACCTAGATATACACCAGTTTCTGTGAGAGAGAGCTTATGTGCACACGTATCCATAAACTACTGCAAAATATATACCTGAAAGCAGGACTACACTAGAGTTTGCAGTGAGTACCTCCCTAACACTTCCTCTCCACTATTCCAAACTTGGGATCCATGATTGCTCAACAAATTGTTTGGCTTCAATGTTAACTCTCTTTTCAATCACCAGGTTCCAGATGCCACCAGGATGCTGGCTAGGCTTCCCTGGATTGAAGACCCCACCAATGTGTCCTGGAGCTCAGCTTCCTCAGAGTCACACCCTACTAGGGAAAGAGAGAGGCAGACTGGGTGTATGGACCGACCAGTCAACGCCCATGTTCAGCGGGGAAGCAATTACAGAAGCCAGACCTTCTACCTTCTGCAACCCTCAACGACCCTGGGTCCATGCTCCCAGAGGGATAGAGAATGGGAAAGCTATCAGGGGAGGGGGTGGGTTATGGGGATTGGGTGTTGGGGATTGTGTGGAGTTGTACTCCTCATACCTTATGCTTTTGTTCACTAATCCTTTCTTAAATAAAAAATTAAAAAAAAAAAAAAGAAGAGAGGGGTAAATCCTGGATCTTTCTAATAGGTGTCACTTAAGAAACAAGGAACAAAATATCAAACACATAGTAAAGCTTATACTGGGTATAGTGTATTGCATTTAAGCAAGGGACATAAGGGAAGGAGGAAAAGGGTGATGGGTACCTTCTGACCCTGGGTCATGATTATGGAAAGGGACCTAAGATAGAGATGAAAATGTTTTGCAAACATGTATCACAGGGGGATGATTGATTGTATCCATGTCAACAACTGTACTTTAACCATTGATCCCCCAAATAAGGTGATTTGGAAAAAAATTTAAAATAATTTCCCTAAGGTAGATCAATAAGTATTTAAATAAGGACAATTTTATTATTCATTTATCATTCAATTTTATTATTTATAATTTTGGTACCTTGCCTTAGTGATTTTTTGCTTTTTTTTTTAAGATTTATTTGAGAGAGAGAGAGAGAAAGGAAGAAAGAGAGAAAGAATGAAAGAAAGAGAAAGAGAAAGAAATAGAAATGGAGGGAGTGTGAGCACTGGGATAACATTCTGGCACATGAAATTCCAGGGATCAAACTCTGTAGCCCCTGATTATGAGTCCAGAATTTTGCCAGAATCCCCCTGAGACTCCCTAGAGTCAATGCTTTTGGCTACTTTGCTATGATGTTTATTTCCTAGGGATGATAGTGAAATGATTTAGGAAACATGCAGCAGAGTTGAATTTTTGTTCTACTATAATGTTCAAAAATTAGCTATTATTACTACAGTTGTATTATACACATTACTAGGTTCATCTCATGAAATCAGATATTTTAAAAATGTTTAATGAATGTTTGTTTTTTGAATGCCTTTTAAATACAAGTGCTTACTAGTGAAGCATTTCAGTTGTTTGGTTCACATATTCCCTTCAGAACTAGACAATGTGTATTTCCTGAGATAAGAAAAGTATTGTATCCTCCTCCTCAGTAATTTTCTTCGGTGTTGCAGCTATGTCCAGACTAAAAATAGAGTAGTTAAGACAAATTAGTAATTCTCAGTGTGAATTTTTTCTTGCTAGCGTTTAAAAAGTATGTAGAATTAACTGAAAAATTAAATGATTGGGACAATTGCCAACTTCTCTATCTGCTATTAATAGATACATGCTTTTTCCTTTTCTTATTTCCCCTATTTCACTCATTTTATTTTTTCATGTATATATAAATTCTTTATATTTAAATGAGTGAGGATATCTTCTCAGAGATCAACATGGGAATACAGTCATTATTGCTTACTATAACATTTGGATATAGGCAAAAATGATTCTTGCAAGCTATATTGATCTGGAACTATTTTAAAAAATTGACAAAGTAGATCAAATATAATGTTACTTCACTATTTGTATAGTACAATTATTTTCAATTAGAATGTCAATAAGTTGGGTTCACTGATTTTCAGTTGAGCAAGAAAATCCTTTACTTCCTCAGTCAGGATATAATATGTCATAATTAATAGTGTAATAATATGTGTTTCAATTTCAATGAAAGGGAAATTGAATATAAGCATTTTCTGATAGTCAAATGCACATTACAATCCCAACAACAGGTTTCATGTAATACTATTGGCAACTGAGAATCCTAGGAGACCTTTTTTGACCAGAATCAGATCAAGGAAAATAGACACTAAATAGATCTTTCAGGAACTTGAAAATTCATCAGCTATGAATAAGAAATGACTACTCTTGATATGTAGCCGATAGCTAAAGAGATTAAACAATCTCCCCATTAGGGACAATCAGTGCAGTGTATGTGTCCCATGGAGTTCTAATGGATAACTACTATAAGGAGATATCTTGGGGCTGGGTGGTGGTGCACCTGGTTGAGACCACATGTTACAATGCACAAGGACTCAGGTTTGAACCCCCAGTCCCCACCACAGGGGGAAAGATTTGCAAGTGATGAAGCACTGCTGTAGGTGTCTCTCTGTCACTCTCTCTCACTATTTCCCTCTTCTCTCTTGGTTTCTTTCTGTCCCTATCCAATAAATAAATAAATAAAGATAATAAAAATATAAAAAAGGAGATATCTCACAATATCCCTTACATCAGTGGTGGGAAAAGTCTTTCCCTCTGAGAAATATGTTACAAAGACCTTTGAGTAGAAAGAGACACCACAGTCTTTACATACTTCCATTCTGATTCTTAATGTCTTTCCAACAGGAAATGAAAGACCGTGTTCAATAAGATTATTCTTTGAAATCATATTAAATAACACAGTGCTTGAACTATCAGACATTATTATTAATATGCTTGATTCCACAGTCCTTTTCTTCTATAATCATGTATCTAAAGTAAAATTAAAACTATTTAATTTTTCATTAGCATGAATTTTAAAAATAGCAGAGTCTGGAAATAAATCAAATAGAGCACATACCTTGCTATGTACAAAATCCTGGGTTTGAAATCTGGCATCATACAAGCATAGCATATGTGGTCCCAGGATCATCTTCCGTTTCTTCTGTTTTTCTCTCCCCATCTCTATGTGAATTAAATACAGTATTTTAAATTGGCTTGAGAGTGGTGGGATCATGCTTGCATGGGGTCCCACAATGATTTTTTTTTCAAAATGCATGCTGTGATAACCAAAGCACCTGAAATTGTGTCATGTTGTTTTTTTTTGGTTTATCATGATAAAACTCCTTTGTCTCATCATGGATGGAATTGAAAGTTATGTTAAGTGAGATAAGCCTAAAACAGAAAGCCAAATAATAGATGATCTCACTTATAGGGGAACTTAAATAAAAAAGGACAGGACTGGAAAACACAAAGTGAAACTCAGATTGCTTCTGGTGTATTTCACCAAAGCAAAGGACTAAGGATAAGGAGAGGTGGGGTGGAGAAGACAATGAAAAGAACCTAAATTGAGACTCAAAGTGTTTTGCAGACACCTATCCCTGAGAGATGATAAATTGTATGGATGTATATACAAGCAAACTGTAAACCATTAACTATTCAGTAAAATGACACAAAGTGTAAACTCCTCAAAAGCTAGAGCATTGTTCTTGGCTAAAATATAACTGATAAGCATTGAATATATTAATAAATACTTACTTTAATATCTTATTAATGGATATACTTCATCTAAATTTATATTTTCTGTGTGCTGCATCTATTAATTTAGCTACCATGTGGATAATTATAATTGTAAATGACAATGGAAAAGACTTTGGAAAGGGGACCTTAAGTGTGTGATTAGGAAAAAACAAACAAACAAACAATGTGGAGTTGAAGCTCTTGAACGGGATTTGAGCTTTAATTAAAAAAAAAGTTCCAAAATTCCCCAAACTCCCTCACCATTATGTCTTCTGAAGACAACTTGAGAAGACAGACATTAATGATCCAAGAAGAAGTACCCATCAGAAACTGTTTAAAACTTGATTGTGAACCCACCCCACCCAACTCCAGAACTGTGAAAAAATAATACTTGTTATTAAGCCATCCAGTTATAGTTATTTCTTTAGCATTTTGAATAGGCCAAAGAGTTTAGTTTTAGTGAGGCTTCACAGGCAGCGCTGTATACCTCATACAGATTTTAAATTATGCTTTATCTTCACTGAGTGTCTTCAGATTTCTTTATTATTAAACTTTCCTTTTACTAGTTTCACCAATTTAATTAAATATGCCTATTTTACACATGAACTAAGAATAAACAGTATCATAAGTAAACAAGCAAACAAAAAATCCTATACTGAAATTCTTATAACAACGTGTAATTTTATATTGCTTCTAACCCATTCAGTAATGCAGATAGAGCCCTTGTATGCAGATGGTGGCTCATTTACGCAAAATTCCCATAAGGACTATGAAATGATGCAAAGAAAGTGATGACTTGAATTAGAAAAGATTGGAAAATGTAAAAAAAAAAAATCTACTACAGTATTTTCTGTATTCATATTTACAAATAATCAAAGATTAGCTCCTGTTAACTTTAGGGGGACTTGGGATAACAATAACTTTGAAAAAGTAATGATGTTAAGGGAGATAGCATAATGGTTATGAAAAGAGACTTTCATGCCCAGGACTTCAGAGTCCTGGGTTCAATCCCCTGTACCAACATAAATCAGAGCTAAGCAGTGCACTGGTTAATAATAATAATAATAATAATAATAATAATAATAATAATGCTATGATATGTTATTAGTTCCTGAAACTTAAGTACAGTTTGAAGTCCTCTGTTAATTTCCACTTGGAAAGACCCTCTAAAACTTTCAAGATATATTTAAAGTTATTCTGATGAACAACTCAAATAACTCCTAAATTGTAAACATGTATTTGCATAGTTCAGAAAGTTGAAAAATCCTTATTCTGAAGAACTCATGAGGTAATGAAGTATATCAAAATAGCTAACAATTATCAGTTAATACCATTTTCATGTTTTAATTTAAAATTTTCTTCATAGAGAAGTAAGTTATTTATTTATTTGCCACTAAGGGTATTCCTGGGGCTTGGTGCCTGCATGACAAATCCACTTATCCTGGCAACATATTTTTTCCCTTCTTATTTTTGTTTTGATAAAGACAGAGAAAATGAGAGGGGGTAGGGAGATAGAGAATGTAGATATGTGAGTAAGAGGTAATGTTGTTTTCGCCGGACTGGCTTCACGGGCGGGTAACAGATGACCAGGGACTCATGGTTGAGCTGTACTACAGCAGTATCTCTTTATTCATGCAGGACGCAGCACAATCTAAGCTGAGCTAAGCTAAACTAAACTAAACTAACTACAAACAATCTTGTCTTTATAAATATACTAGCCCAGTAGGGTGGGAACAGGATGCAACGCAGAGAGGGTGGAGAGAAAAGTGACTGGTGAAAATCAGGGTATGACAAGGAGAGGGGGCGGAGCAGGTGAGAATTCTACCACTAAACCACCAATGCCCTGTAGGGAAAGTAGTGCTTGTTAACAGAGGTTATGTAAATAGAATGAAGTGGTTATGTAAATAAAATAGTGTTAAGCAGGGGGGATTAAACTAATGAAACAGAAGGGGTTTTTAGAAGCATACCAACAAAGAGGGATACCTGCAATACTGTTTCAGTGCTTGTGACACTCTCCCCAGCAGGTGAGGACCAGTGACTGGAATCTGGGTCTTAGTACATTGTACTGTGTACACTCTATTGGCTGAGCCACCCCTAGAAGCCTTGCTTATTTCTGTTTAATAGATGCTACTTTTATTTCTTTAATATTTTGAACATTTTAATTAACTTTTTTTTCCATCTGTTGTTTATATTTTGTTGTTACTGTCCCTGGTCTTCACTGCTGCAGGGTTAACTTTCAAATAGAAAGACAGAAAATGGAGGGAAAGCCATCATGGCATGATAGGGGCTGGGTTCAAGCCCAGGTCCTGCACATGGCAAAGCAGCAGACTGTCCAACTGAGCCATCTTGCTGGCTCTGATCTGTCTTTCTTTCTTTAATCTGCAGTTATAAGGTTAACAGAAAAGATCATATATGATCAGAGGTTGATATAATAGCCAATATACTGCAATCCAATGAAGCTCAGAGAAAGTTATCATAAAGAACCAGTAGGAAAAAAAAAAGCTTGTTTAACTTCCTGAACCATCTGATAAAATGAGAAATATCTCTTCCCACTATTCAAACTAAAACAGTTAAGCCCTTCCATAATAATGCTAGCCAGTACTGAGAGATTCGGGCATGTCTTCAACATAGCCTTTACCTTTTCCAAATAGCCCTACACATTAAAAATCTTCTACTCACATAGCATTACATTAACATCTTCTATTTTATATTCTTGCTCTATGTCCTTTCACTCAGTTAATGTTTCCTTAGCCACTTAAATACTGAACTAGTATGAAGCCATATAGCCCCAAGAGGAGCTAAAAATACACTTTAATTCAGTGAATGGAACTAAATGAAATGGAAAATAGCAATGACGGTATGTGAGACAATAGTCAGATTTGATGGTATTCCCAGGGTAAAGATAATTATTTGTCCAGCTTAAATGAAGCCATTGCTACTCTAACTTTTTATTGCTGAATTTAAGTTTCAACTAAAGTGAAAAAAAAAAGATAAAAGAATAACTTTAGCTAAAACTCAGTTAAACTCCTAATTTCAGTCAAAGATAGCCCAACACTTTTTACATGAATAAAAGTTTAATGTTCAAGATTTGGCCTCTGCTATGCAAAATATTGCACTGAATTCAGAAAATATATAATGCTTCTAATGTTGTGAGACTTTAAAAATTTTATTTATAAAATGGAAATATTGACAAGATTATAGGATAAGAGGGGTACATTTTCACACAAATACCACCAGCAGAAGTCCATATCCAATCCCCTTCCTTGATAGCTTCCCTATTCTTTATGGCTCTGGGAGTATGGAACCAGGATCACTGTGGGATGCAGAAGGTGGAAGGTCTGGCTTCTGTAATCGCTTCTCCGCTGAACATGAGGCTTTTTTAAAGTTAATTTTATTTTGGATAGAGACAGAAAGAAACAGAGAGGAAATAGGAGATAGAAAAGTGAGAAAGACACCTGAAGCACTATTTCACAGCTCATGAATCTTCTCCACTGGAGGTGGAGACCAGGAACTTGATCCCTAGTCCTTAGGCACTGAAATGTGTGCACTCAACTAGGTGCGCCACCACCTGTTCCCAGCATACCTCAGCTGATTCAGCCTTTCTAGGGTAGCAGAATATATTCTATTTAAAAGCATCCTCACAGTTTAGGTCCATGGTCATAATGTTTAGAGGCCTCTAAACATTATTTTGTTGTCTTTCAGAGGGCAGAGAATATTTCAAGAAGCTTCCTTAAAGGAATATCATAGCCTACAAAATATTCTTAGCAAAAATGAGAAAAGCTGCTGACATAGAAATCTTTATCCTTGGTTTTAAAAAACATACATGAGGCTGGTTGGTGGCATACCCAGTTTAGTCCACTTAGTACCGTCACAAAGACCAGGGTTCAATTCCACACTCCCCATCTGCAGGGATGGTGCTTAATGAAACAGGTCTGTATGTGTTTTTCTTTCTCTCTCCCTCTTTATCTCCCCTTTCCTCTCTCAATTGTTGTCTGTCCTATTCGTAATAAAATTAGGAAGAGAAAAAAAAAGGGGAGAAAGAAAAAAGGCTGCTGGGAGCAGTGGATTCATAGTGCAGCACAGATCTGAGTTTGAACCCTGGTGACAATAATTAAGTAAATATTTAAATGCTTAACTAGGTAAACATACACAGTCTCAAGGACTTAGGCTCAAAGTCTCATACTCACCTGTATGATATAAGCATCATAAACCAGTGAAACAGGAGAGGTATGGGGGAGAAGCATAGTTGTCATTCATTCCAACTACTATAACTTAATATACCTATGTTTTGAGATTGAATAGTCTGGATTTTATAACATATATAGATAAGCAAGTTCCAGGACATTACAAGGTACTAAGAGGCACTATGGAGGGAGTTAAGAGCAAGGAGGCTCTTTTATTTTGAAGATTATATGAACTGTGTACCACAACCTACAGAATTAAGAAAATTTGCAAAATTACCACATGTAGTTTCATTTTTTTGCTAGGTAAAAAAAAAAAAAAGATAAATAATGGATTTTTGGTCAAAGGAGTAATGAAACCTTAAATTTGTTTTATGAGATTTTATAGAGAGTTGCACTTTCTAAAGAACAAACACATTGGTACATGTTTTTGCATTGTCAATTCATACTTGATGATAAAGGGAAAAGTAACATATTAAATCATATCCAGTCTTATATTTTACAACACTGATTTTCAGAATGTTTCATTCAATTTTCATAAATCAAATATATCAATCATTTTTTCTGATTTTACCCTTTTACAACTGAAGGTTATAAAGTTACTGCTGTATAATTCTAGCATCAAAATACTTATGAAGCAAAATTAACTATTTATCTACTGATAAATTGGTTGTTTTGGTGACTGTAAACATGTTCTAAAATAATTTTAACTAAACATGAATGCTATAATTCAAAAACAATACATATGGAAAAGTCACACAACTTGTCTGCAGTCCAAAAAGTTTATTCACATCATGGTAATGAAAGTACTGCTGAAGTATAAATAATTTTTATTTTAAGGACATTCTTGTTAATTAAACTCAGAGGACATCATAGCTTTTGCAAAATGAAAAAAAATTTTTTTTATAACACTGCCTAGAACTAATTCAATAAAGTTGGAAAAGTTCTTATATAGGGAAGTCATAACTGATTACATTAATATGTTCTGTTTGGTGAAGAGATCAATATAGTCATAAAGATATGAACTATGCAGAACAGAATAATTTAGTATCACATGGGGCTAGAACCATTCCCAGGAATTTTTAATATACATAAGTGAAAACTCATAAGAAAATGTTAATAGCACAATATTATTTGTATACAGCTAATATCTATAATTAGAAATATCTATTGATGCAAGATTCATCTTAGTGATTACTTTTCATATAAGTACCCATGTGGTGTGTATTTACTGCAGCCTCAGGTTAGGGACCTGTGTTTGCAGACATCTGACTGCTAGCACAGTGATAGCAAATCATTTTTCCACACTCAATGCAAACAAGATGCCAAGAAAAGAGCTTTTGAATATGCAACTCTACTTGCATCCAAAGGATTTAAACCTATTTACTTTTTCAGCTGTGATCTAAATGATAAATTTCAAGACAATCTCTCAACTGTGATTTAACTGAATGATGAAAACTTTTGTTGGATGAAATCCATGATTTATCGAGCCTAGTACCAAAGGAAATATCTTGGAAGCCTGAGAATTAATCATTTTTGGTAGAAAAAAATGGTATAAAAACATGTAGTTTTTTTCTCCCGTACCACCCCAGGCAACCTTTCATTGTTACTCATTCGTCACTTCTGTATACAGATGCCTTCTGGCTAAAATATATTTCCCAGCATTGGCCATTGAAATGGTAAACATTCAGTGACTATTGACTGAATATGATTGCATAGAAGCTCACTAAAGTTAATATTGTCATGGAGGAAAGCATGCTCTCTTCTTCCTGATCATTGGAGTATATCATTTCACACTATTTTCTATTCTGAGGGACAATTTTTTTTTTTTTGTTAAAGAAGCTGTTACTTTTGTAAGTCTAACTGGAAGCAATTACGTCCTAGCACACACAAGACTTCTATTTCTAGTTAGTATAAGAGATCAGAGAACTGGCGTGTAGACTTCATAGGTGTTTTCTTTTCATGTGGTTTGGTATTTTCATCAGAAGTCACCTTTACTATGGACTATTTAACAAATTATGCATGAACTAGTGATAATCATATTAGGTAATTTATGAAATGATATGAATCATAGCGTGTCAGGATAGTTTTATAACCCAAACATTTCTTTTGCATGACTGTTAACTTCCTGGTTTTAAAGATAAATAATACGCCTGATGGCCATCAATAAATTTCTTATTCTGACGATGTCATGACATATTAAAGAATAGTACAAATCAAGAAAATTTGAAAAGAGTAAATACAGAAACCATCAGCATTTGAGTTTGTCGATATCATCCAGTTTATGCTCAGACTTCTTTCTACTCGTTTTTGACATCATCTATTTGGCTAAGTCAATTGATCAATTTTTTAAAAGAATTCATTTACTTATTTATGAGAAAGATAGGAGGAGAGAAAGAAGCAGACATCACTCTGGTACATGTGCTGCCTGGGATGGAACTCAGGACCTCACGGTTGAGAATCCAATGCTTTATCCACTGTGCAACCTCCTGGACCACTGATTATTTTTTAATATGGTTCTCCATTAGTTGTTTAAATTGTTTCACTTTTTTTTGGCTGTACATGACTGAGTCTTGCACATAGGCAGTTTCAATGATTTTGTGTTGATTATTTTCATCTTTTTTTAAAAAAAAATTAAGATGGAGCGAATGTAGTGAGAAAGGTGGACAAAGAGAAGCTAGCTCTACCTCCATAAGAGTTCCTCCAATGTTGTGGCTCTCCTAGGATTTCATGTTTAGAAAGGTGTCCCTCTCCCAAGTGAGCCATTTTTTTTTTTTAGTTTGTCTTCTTTTGTCTCCAGCGTTATAGCTAAAACTCTCAGCACTATAAGTCCACTGCTCCTGGCTGCAGCCATCCCCCTCCCCCCATTTTGTTGGATAGAACAAAAAGAAATTGAAAGAGGAAGGGGAGGTAGAGAGGGAAGGGGAAAGATGGACACCTACAGATTGGCTTCACTACATGTGAAGCCCCTCCACCCCCCCTTTTGCTCACAGGTGGGGAGTGAGGGCTGGAACCTGGATCCTTGATGGAGCCCTTGAAAGTCATACTATGTGTGCTTAACTGGGTACACCACAGCCCAGCCCCTCAAGAGAGGCATTTTCTTACCCCAGGTTTTAAATTTTTAAACTAGCTCTCTAACTTGGAACCAGATATCATTGAGATCTTTAAGACATGCAATGGTTTTATAACTGATGCCTTATGACAACAAGGTTTAGCTGGTATTATTTTCAGAATACAATCTAAGAGAATGCTTTCGGCTTAGTCTAGAAAGATAGCTCTAAATTTATTCATTTAAGAACAATTCCTCCAATCCCCGATGTATTGATAAAATATATTTCAAAAGAGTGTGGGATTCTCAGGTAATCCTTGGAATAAAGAATAACTAAAAGAAAAGGAAAGACTATCATGAGGAATCAGCAAGACCAGTGTTTTCAAGTATAATGCCATTGTTTTATTCTGGTAATGAAATAAAATGATTAATGGCACTGTTATTAAAAATACTCTTATTTGTTATGAATATGACCTGTATGTTACAAAAATCACATCAGCTGTATTTTTCAGAATATACAAGAGGCAGAGCCAGAGAGTGTCAGGAACACCACATGGGAGTATGTGGATAGCTAATGTGGTCTCTGAAGTTAGTCTGAACCAAATATGTCCGTAAAAAGAAAGATGTAGCTAAATGAAAGGACTATTAAAATAAGAAAGTGTTTAATTAGGTGTAGAAAATGAGAGAGACTGACCCTACCCCTGAATTATAAATGACTCCATTCATATTGTGTTATAAACACAGTACAGGATACTACACAGTTTTAAGAGAAGATGTGACCTTATCTTTCGCTACAAAGTGGAAAGAACTGTAGAGGATCACACCACAAAAATTAAGCTAGCAGGAGAGAGAGACAAATGCAAGATGATTTCATTAACATAGGAAATTAGGGAGCAAAACAAGGAAAATTAACTTTTTTTGTCATCTCTGGGACTTTACCACTCTGGGATAACTTTTCTAGATAGAATAAAGCAAAGAACTCAGATAGAAATAAATAAACCACAGCACTGAAGCAGCCTACATTCAAGCCTGAGTCAAACATATGGCAAAATAAACTACTCTTCAATCTCTGCATGAAATTACTAAAGGTGGGGTGATAAAATAAAGGAACAAAGCTGTTATGTCTTTATTTGGGAATTAATGTTTTACATTCGACAGTTTGTACATGCATAACATTTCCCAGTTTTTCATATAATAATACAACTTCCACTAGGTCCTCTGTCATCCTTTTTGGACCTGTATTCTCCCCCCACCTAGCCCAGGGTCTTTTACTTTGGTGCGATACACCAATTCCATTTCAGGTTTTACTTGTGTTTCCTCTTCTGATCTTGTTTTTCAACTTCTGCCTGAGAGTGAGATCATCCCATATTCATCCTTCTGTTTCTGACTTATTTAACTTAACATGATTTTTTCAAGCTCCATCCAAGATCGGCTGAAAACTGTGAATTCACTTTTTTTTTAAATAACTGAGTAGTATTTCATTATATATATATATATATATATATATATATATATATATATATATATATATAGTCACAACTTGCTCAGCCACTCATCTGTTTTTGGACACATGGGTTGCTTCCAGGTTTTGGCTATTACAAAATGTGCTGCACACAGATCTTTTTGGGTGGGTGTGTTGGGTTCCTTAGGATATATACCCAGGAGAGGGATTGCAGGATCATAGGGTAGGTCCATTTCTAGTCTTCTGAGAGTTCTCCACAGAGGGTAGACCAAGTTACATTCCCACCAGCAGTGCAGGAGGGTTTCTTTGACCCCACAACCTCTCCAGCATTTGCTGCTGTTACCTTTTCTGATGTATGACATTCTCACATGAGTCAGGTGGTATCTCATGGTTGTCTTTATTTGCATTTGTCTGACAGTCAAAGACTTGGAGCATTTTTTCATATGTTTCTTGGTCTTTTGGGTCTCTTCTGTGATGAATATTCTGTCCATGTCCTCTCCTCATTTTTGGATGGGATTATTTGTTTTCTTATTGACTTTGGTAAGCTCTTTATATATTTTGATTATTAGCCTCTTGTCTGATGTAGTCCCATAGGCTTATACTTGCCTTAGTCTTCTTTGTGATTGGATTCATTTCACTGAAGATGTCTTTAAAATTTATGTGGAAAAGAGTTCTGCCAATATTTTCCTCTAAATATCTGATAGTTTCTGGTCTAACAACAACAAAAAAACCCATTTTAATTATATCATACTTCTGTATGTGATAAAACTGTTGGACTCTGCTGAGTTCTTTAACCAGGGCTCATAAGACTTATAACAAGTTGCTGGCTATGGTTCTAATAAAATTGAGTGTCAGGCATTTCCTCTAGAACACTGAATGTTGGTATAGTGTAGCTCATGAGGGTTATAGGAGAGACCTAAGTACTATCTTTCTGGCTGTCAACTGGGCCTCTTCTAAATTCCAAGAAGCCATTTGGAAACCAGCATAGTTTTCTTTTTTTTACTTCAGGTGTTCATTTGGATGAACTTAGAGTCAACAACAGATAAGTAACCTTAAGCATATCTTCAAAATCTATTTGGTGATCGAAATACCAAACATATGAATGGGATATAAATGATATCCCATTATTCAGAAAATATGACACACACTCAAAGGGAAGAGGTAGTATAGCAAGGGTACAACAGCAGGCAGGGATTTCACAAGATCATTTTTTGCCTCCAGGATTATCGCTGAGGTCTGGTGCCTGAACTACGAATCCACTGTGTGTAGAGTCCATTTTTCCCATTTTGTTGCCTTTGTTGTCATTGCTGCTGTTGTTAGAACAAAGAGTAATCGAGAGAGGAGGGGAAGATACCTGCAGACCTGCTTCGCTGCTTGTGAAGCAACCCCCCTGAAGGTGGGAATCCTTATCCTGTCCTTGTGCTGTGTGCCATGTTCACTTAACCTGCTGGTTAAATGAACATGGCCCCTCACAGGATCACTTTTTTTGTGCCTACCATAGTATAGGTGTGGGCAAGAACTGATTCCAAAAGAAGGAAATTACAGAAAACATCTGAAAATAATAATATTATAGGAGTCTAAAAAATATTCTGCAAAAGGAATAATACACTGAAAGAACAATATGGTAAAGATACATATACGGTTAAAATTTTGGCCTTAGCGTTTTAAGAATATCAGTAATCAGTGTTTATTGCCATGACATTATGTTTCACTTTATAGTAAAATAATCTCAATTTTATCACAATGTCAGTTGATATACACAAGAACTAGAGCAGTACAAAAAAGACAAAGAAAGAAAAAAAAAAGACTGACAAATTTAGGAAATTTATTGATTCCTATTATTTGTACAAGTTATTTTCCTCTTCTGTATTATAAAACCTCCTACTTTGTATGTTGTGTCTATATATAATGTTAATCATCAATCCAATAACCCAGTGAGGACAGTTTACTTATGATTCATATTTTGGGGACTATATTTAACATAGTGTCAAGGAAATGTTAAGTATTTTATATTTATAGAACAAGTAAAACAAAGCAAGTTGTTTTACTTGGTAATACCACTAATACATCCATTATTTTAGATAGTTTCTTGTATAAGTTAGCATTATATTTACTTAATTTTGCCTAAGGTAATATGGATACAAGCATAAGCAATTTTATATAATTTAACAATGACAATATGTGAATTCACTAAAGTAAGAGTATGGATTTTGAGAAGTGTTAGTCTCTTAGTAAAGACTGATCTGAACAAAAAAAAAAAAGAAAATTTTTCATAGAAATAGTGTCTTCTCAGTATCACTTCACCTAGGAAAGAGAAGGTCCATTTAAGCTGACAGGAATTGATGCAATGACCCAAGTCAGTAAAAGTAAGGTCAAGTTTGAAATAGGTTAAAAGGATTTTTTTAGCATGAAAAGTAGTTTAGAAGTGAGAATGAAAACCAAAAGCAAGTTTAAACCATAGAAGGGCAAATAGGATTTGATGTGTGTCAAAACTCTCACAAGAAATATGAAACATATAATAGTATGTTTCCAGAAAATGTAAAATGCCATAGTGATACAATACAACTGTACCAGGGGATGATTTGCATTGCAGAGACATGGGAATAAATCAGTATCTTATTATCTGCTACTCAATAATATTCAATAGTATAAAAATCTAAACAAAAAAATTTAATTGGCTATGTAAAGTCCTAAAATAACAAATAGAATTCACTTCAAGTGTAAAGTTAATATTTAGCAGCAATATGATTAATTTTAAAATCATATAATTATATATGTGTGTTCAAATAATTGAAAAAGCTGAACATATTAAATAAGACTGAGCTATAATCATCAACACATTGAATTTAGAGACATAGTAAGTGGTCACAGGTCAGAGAAACATTGTAACAAACTATGTTTTATTTCTTTTGACAGTTGGAATCAAGTAACCTATTAGCATTTCTTTAGTTTGTGTTAATACCCTGACTCAAGCTTCTGGATCCAGTGATACATCTGTATTTTTCCTTTATTGGGGGATTAATGGTTTACTGTTGACAATAAAATATAGTAGTTGGTACATGTGTAGAATTTCTCAGTTTTCAACAAAAGACTCTAAGCTCCCAAACTAGGTCCTCTCATTCATCGTGTTCTAGGACCTTAATAATGCCCCACCCCACCTACCCCCTGCCCCAGAATCTTTTACCCTGAGATGCAATACTGCAAGATATATATTTCGTAATATTGAATGAGCATTCTATACTGCTTGTTCAATGGTTTCTGAAATAGGAAGTTCAATTACAATGAATTAGCTGACAATTATCACCAGAGATGAAGAGAAAATATTGGACAAAACTATTCACCATGAGAAGTATATATAATTAATCTATCCACCTATCCATTATCTATCTATCTATCTATCTATATCTATCATATGTATATTTTCTATCTATTATCTATCATCTATCTACTTATTACCTATCATCTACTATCTACAACTTTCTCTTATCTAATAAGCTATATTTTAAAACAAATGCTAAATTTATATTTCCCCCAAATTTATTTCCACAAACTTACAATATGACTCATCTTTTAACTTACCTATAATGTGTATATTGCTCAGATATAGAGGTGGTGGTATTGATAGGGAGTGAGAGAAGGGATGGAAATGAATTCTAGACATAGAAAACCTAAGCTGAATAAGGGCAAGAAACTGGCATACTTTAACAATGACTCTTTAGTCACTATCATGCTACCCCATCAGCTGGGGCCCTATTCAGGGAGTCCTATGATTCCCAAACAGACATGATGGACCTAGACCTTGAATAAATCCCTCTCTCCATTGTTACTGGTCTTCTCTGTCAGAAACAATGCAATAGGCCCCTTTGTGGGCCCCCCCATAGGACCTTACCCTCAATATGGATCAACAATGGTAGAGAATGTTCCATCCTCTGAAGGGAGGATGGACAACATAGTCTATGCTCCACCCAAGAAAGATGGGTCCTGAAATCAGAACAACTTGGAATGTTCCTACTCATGACCACAGAATGTAAGCTTTCATCTACAGGGATGCAGAGATCACATAGGTTCCTAAGCTGAATATAGGCCCCAGATCACATCAAATCAGTGGTGTTTACAGTCAACAATACTTATACACCTTTTGCATATTTGGGAGCTATTATCTTCCCTGATTCAGGTTTCTGGTTATTTTCCCAGCCATGACATCATCTCCCCAGACAATAACTTGGATCCACCTGCATATCAGATGTTAGGCTCAGGGGAAAAAAAAAAAAAACTAATATAGCCAAAGGCCCTTTTGGAATATAACTAAAATATGACAACTAGCTATCTACAAAATGGAGACCACCACCCCCAACTCTTCATCTGCACTATTCCAGCCTTTAGGTACATGATTAATCAACAATTTGTTTGTCTTTTTATGTTAACTCTCTTTTCAGCCACCAGGTTCCAGATGCTACCATCATGCAAACCAGAATTCCCTGGACAGACAATCAATCCTACCAGTGTGCCCTGGAGCTCCTATTCTCCAGAACCCTGCCTGACTAGGGAAAGAGAGAGGCAGGCTGGGAGTATGCATTGACCTGTCAATGCCCATCTTCAGCTCTGCGGGGAAGCAATTACAGAAGCTAGACCTTCCACTTTCTGTATCCCACAGTGACCTTGGGTCCATACTCTCAGAGAGTTAAAGAATAGGAAAGTTATCAAAGGAGGGGATGGGATACAGAATTCTAGTAGTGGGAATTGTGTGGGGTTGCACCTCTCTTATCCTATGGTTTTATCAGTGTTTCCTTTTTAAAAATAAAATAAGAAATAAATAAAAAGAAATGAATTTTATAGTTTACATTAACTTCATTTTAAATTAATCTACTTTTCCTTTTGACTGTTCCACATAGTAAAATTAGGCTATCCATATAAAATTCTTTGTAATTATTTCTAAATAATATTTGTATTTTCTTTATAATGCTCTTTAGCCTGATAAGTTTATTAAGAGTTAAGTTGTACTCTTGAAAGAACATGCTAGTCTAATATTTCTATACTTGAAATCCAAATGTTTCTTTATTTGCATTTATCTTGAAACAAAACTAAGCAGAATGCCCTATTTATATTAGCATGTCTCCCAATTCCTTATATGTATTATCTAAATAGCCAAGGTTACTGCCACCTTTATGGTTCAGTAAGTGACTGCAGACTTTTTTTGGGGACTTTCAGTAAGGACATCAAGGGAGCATCTAGTCTCACTTGAAACCATAGTTGCATTCATCTCAGAGTAATAACCAATCCATCATAGAGCCTTGTCTTGTCTGACCTAATATATATCTTGTGTTGGGAATTTTAGACTAGTCTGGTAGTTTATCTGAGTCATTTGCCCTCCTAGGCAGAACTGTAAAAATTGGCTGCAAATCAAGACTTCTAAGACATAAAATTGATCTTTAACTAATTTGTATAACCTTTTTTATGTTGTGATTTTATAAATGACATCTATGACATAGAATATAAATAGAAAAAAAGGAAAATCATGCTTAAATGGCTCAGTAGAATCCAAGATGAATTTTAGTTTTAAGCTGATACTGTATTGTTGAGCTTTGTCAAATAGGATTTTCATCTAAATATTACATTGTGTATAGCCAGCTTCAGTATAAAATCTGAATAATTATCAAGGTTAAATAAATAGACAGGTACTGTGAGATAAAACAGAGTTAGAGCATCTTAAGTATTTGATGTGATCACACCCATTGACTACCAAGTTCTCTTCTTTGCATGAATGATTAAGTTGAATGCAATTGAAACTACACAGTGCTAACTGAAGTGGGATTTTGTTTTGCTTTTGGACAATGTTAATTGAAGGCAAATGATTTAGCAATGATTCAACAAAATAAAAGAACAACAAAGCAATAATAATGCTCAGTGTTTAAATAAATATTTGTGATGCTCCCATTAATCATAATATTGTTACAACTATCAGAACCACTCATTTTGTATCACGAGAAGAAAGGACAATTTCCGTTAGAAGGAATAACAATTAGAGAAGCATGACATACTAATCTGTGCTTCAGGACTACTAGAAGAGACTTAAAAGCAGGAGAAACTCCACTAGACAAGATGCTTATTTATTAGGTGCCAAGCAATTCAGTTGAGTTATATAGTGCAGTGAAAAAGCTTTAATTCAGTCATTCTGTGAACTAAAAGTTGATAATGGATGTGATGGTGTCTTGCAGTATTAATTATAAATAGATAATTATTTTTTATATTTATTCATTTTCCCTTTTGTTGCCGTGTGTGTGTGTGTGTGTGTGTGTGTGTGTGTGTGTGTGTGTGTGTGTGTGGTTGTAGTTGTTTTGATGTCACCATTGTTAGAACAGGGAGAAATGCAGAGAGGAGGGGAAGACAAAGAGGAGGAGAAAAGAGAGACACCTGCAGACCTGCCTGCACCTGCCTGCCTTCACCACCTGTGAAGGAACTCCCCTGCAGGTGGGGAGCTGGGGGCTGGAACAGGAATCCTTATGCGAATCCTTGGGCTTTGAGCCATGTGTGCTTAACCCGCTGGGCTACCGCCTGACTCCCAATATAGATAATTATTAAATATAGCTTTTTATCTGTATAATTATTATATATTATTATAATAATTATAACAATTATAATATAGTTAACATATATTTATATAACATATGTATATATTAATATGTGCTATATTTGTGTAATATAAAATAATTATAATTGGTATAAATTCTTTTTTAATTTTGTATTAGTGATTTAATAATGATTAACAACATTGTAAGATAGCAGGTATACAGTTCCATACAGTTCCCACCACCAGTGCTCCATGTCATATTGGAAGCTTCCCTATTCTTTATACTTCTGTGGGAGTATGATCCAAAATTCTATATGGGGTGCAGAATTTATTCACAAAATATATCTCCAGTACCCTGACTGTGCACAGCACTAACCTCGCTAATGCCTGTATTTTATGGAAATTCTTTGTTAAATAACTTGTATTTGTTATTAATAATTAATTACAAAATTATAAAATTAGATTGTATAACTCCGAACAACATGCAGCACTACATTTCCCTATGGCATCTCTTCAGACTCCAAAAGATAACTAGTATAGTTCTTAAAAGGTTTTCAAACACCCAAATCTTCATCAGCAATATGATTAGTCAACAATTTGTTCTGCTTTATATCTTAACTCTCTTTCATCCACCAGGTTCCAGATGCTACCATGATGCCAAACGGACTTCCCTGGGCAGATGACCCACCAATGTATCTGCTTCCCCAGAGCTCTGGCACACTAGGGAAAGAGAGAGAGAGACCGGGAGTATGGATCATGCCAAAGCCCATGTTCAGAGGGAAAGTAATTAGAGAAGTCAGATCTTACACCTCCAGAACCCCATAATGATTCTGTGTCCATACTACAAAGGGTTAAAGTATAGGAAAGCTGTCAGGGGATGGGATGGGATAAGGAGTTCTGGTGGTGGGAATTGTGTGAATTATATCCCTCTTATCCTATGGTCTTGTCAGTGCTTCCATTTTATAAATTAAAAAAATTATTTAAAAATATTTAAAATGGCTTGCAGTCAGCTTGTTTGCTTCTGCTTTGTATTTTATATATTTATTTTATTTTTGGCTAGTCATGTAAATCAGATCTGTAGATTCTACAAATGAGCTCTCTTTCTTCTCCTTATTTATTTCACCAAACCTACTCACCTCCAGTTCCATACATTCAGCCCCAAAGGACATAATGCCATTGTGGAGTAATATCCTATGGAATATGTATCCCACAACTTCTTTAGCCAGTCATCTGATGATGGGGATTTAGGCTGCTTCTACTCTTTGGTTACTGTGAATAAAGCAGCTACGAACATAGGGGTAAATAGATGCCTAAGAATTGTATTGGTAGGATTATAAATTACTTCCATTTTTATTTGTTTAAAGACTATCCATGCAGTCTTCCAAATGTGCTTTACCAGTTTGTATTTCCACTAGAAATGTGGCAGATGCCCTTTCCTCTACAACCTCTCCAATACCTGTAATTTCCTGGTTTGTTGAGGTAAGCACTTCTCTCAGGTGTCAAATGGTATCTCAATGTAGTTTTATTTTGCATTTCTCAAATGATAATTGAAGCATTGCTTCATGTGTCTGTGGACCATATGTATCTCTTCTTTAGAAAACTGTCTGCTTAGTTCTTCAGCCCATTTTTTTTTATTGGGAACACACACACACACACACACACACACACACACACACACACACACACACACATATAATATATTAATTGCAGGACTAATGTTTTACATTTGACAGTAGATACAATAGTTTGTACATGCATAACATTTACCAGTTTTCCACATAACAATGCAACCCTGACTGGGTCCTCTACCATCATATTCCAGGACCTGAATCCCTCCCCCCTGCATCCCCCACCCCAGAGTCTTTTACTTTACTGTGATACTTTGCTCAGTTCTGGCTTATAGTGGTGCAGGGGATTGAACCTGGGACTCAGGCACAAGTCTCGTTGCATAACCATTATGCTATCTACTCTTACATTTTTGGAATATTTTTACTCCTTTTTGTAGATCTGTACCAATTTTGTATAAATGTTTGTTATCAGTCCTTTGTCTGATGTGTGATGTGCAAATACCTCCTTCCATTTACAGGGTTGCCTAATTATTTTTGTGTAGTTTGTGTTTGATTTGTAGAAGTTCTTTAGTTTCATATAATCCCATTTAGACTTTTGTTTTCATTTCCTATGCCAAGAGGGTTGAGTCTTCAAATACATCTTTGATGTGAAGGTCCTGAAAAGTTTCATGAACATTTTCTTCTATAAATTTTAAAGTTTCTGGTCTAATATAGAGATATTTAATTCTTTCATATTTCACCTTGTTGTATGGTGTTAGGCAGTGGTCTAGTTTCACTTCTCTATGGTGGCTGTCCAATTCCCAGCACCATCTGTTGAAGAGAACTTCTTTACCCCATTGAATGGTTTTCGACCCTTTGTCATATATTAGGTGGTTGTATATGTGTGGGCTCATTTCTGGGCTTTCAGTTCTGCTCCATTGATCCAGGTATTCTTATTTTTATTCCAGTACAAGCTGCTTTGACTACCAATGCTTTTTAGGATAAACTAAGTTAGGGAGTATGATATTTCAACATTTTCCTTTTTTTTTTCTCAGTAGTGATTTGACAATTTGCGGCCTTTTGTGGTTCCACAATATTTTCTTTACAAGTTGTTCAATTTTCTTAAAAAAACAAGCTAATAGGAAAAAATGGTAAGAAAAAATATATCCACATACATAGATATAGATAGATAGTTATAAAGTCAACCTACATCTATGACCTTGAGAGAACTATTGCAGTTTCCAGTAGAGGAGATGGGAATATAAAACTCTTGTGGTAGGAACTGTATAGAATTATATCCATATTTGTTATTATTTAATCAATATTAAATCCATAATAAACATAAAGTTTTGGTTTTCTAAGTCAAAAGAGGTTAAAAAATAACTATGTAAATAGGATCCAGCAGAATGTTTTATGTTCTTTATCCTCAAGGGTCATACTCATGACATAGAACTGAATTTATGTTAAAATATTGTTCTGAGAGGAGTGTTGACATAAGATAATAGTATTTATGCTTCCCATCCATCATACTGACAGATTTTAGACAGATGTCGCTGTTTGTCAAACATGGTATAAAACAAGGCAAAACCCTATAATGTCATAAAAACCATTTGCCTTTATCACCATCTCATCCATCTTTCATTCCTATGAAATTTAAATGTTAGAAATAATGATTGATTCAACAGAGAATTTCAAAATATGTTTTTGTTAAACAGTTATCCCCTGAAGACACTTAACACTTGTCCCACAGTTGCCATTCCAATAAAACATGGTATTTTAATTTCACTCAAATAAACATGTAGACTATACTGCACAGGAACAGAACAAGTTTGAGGGCTCAGGGAGACAGCATAATTGTTATACAAAATGACTTTCTGGCCTGGGTCTCCAAGATCCTTAGGTTCAATCCCCAGCACCTTCCTAAGCCAGAGCTGAGCAGTGCTCTGTTCTCTCTTTATTTTCTCCATGTATCTCTCACAAAATAAACAAAATCTATTACAAAAAAAAAAAAAAAAGAACAAAATGATTTCAGGAATTTTGTTTTAAATCAATGAAATAAATATCATATGAACAGTGTCAATAAAGTTAGTTGTTTTGTTTTGTTTTATTTGTATTAGTGATTTATAAAATTAGAAAATAACAGGGATGCAGTCCTACACTATTTCCACCATCAGAGTTTTGTGTCCCAATTCCTTTCATTGGAAACTGCAGTGACTCTCTCAAGGTCACAAATATGGAGTGAACATTATTTCTATAACTATCTGTATCTCTATATCTCTGTACACAGACACAGACATAAATATTTCCCTTTTTTTCTATGGTCCTGCCTTCTCTTTCATTTGAAGGCATAGCTACGTCTATTACTACTTTCAAACACTTTCATTGTTTTCTCCTTTCTCTGAATTCTGAGGGAATTGAGTTTAAGAGCCCTCTGGTTATCTTATCCTAACATTTCTCACTCCCTGGGAGTATGGACCAAAATTATTTTTGGGGTGCAGAAAGTAGGAAATCTGGCAGGTTGTTCCATACCTCCAGCCTGCTTTCATCTTTCCCTGGTGTTTTGGGGTTCTGTAGAGACAGACCCTTGTGCTTCACACTATGTGTATTTAACCAGGTGCACCACCGCTTGGCCCCCACAAATGCCTGTTATATGGTATTCAATAGATTATCATAAAGGCCATCTATATCATGCTTATGAAAATTAGGATTCTTTGGAGTCGTGCGGTAGCGCAGTGGGTTAAGCGCACATGGCGCAAAGCATAAGGACCGGAGTAAGGATCCTGGTTTGAGGCCCCAGCTCCCCACCTGCAGGGGAGTCACTTCACAAGCAGTGAGGCAGGTGTCTATCATTCTCTCCCCTTCTCTGTCTTCCTCTCCGCTCTCCATTTTTCTCTGTTCTATACAACAATGATGACATCAATAACAACAACAATAAAACATCAAGTGTAACAAAAGCAAATAAATATTTAAAAAAGAAAATTAATATTCTTGATTCAATCTAAACACTCTTTACTTCCTATGTGTCTGTATATACTGTTCATTGCCTTAACATGCATATTACACATGTACACATTCTTATATATGTACTGTTGTAGGTATTAGATTGATACTTAACATGGTGCAATTTCATTAAACAAGTGTTGTGTTCAAGAATTTATCAGATAAAAATTATGATTGTAGAAGATGTTTATACTCTCTTGTAGGACTAGAAATCTTGGAAGATTTCATTTTCTTATAATTCTTAGTAGGAATAGTACTTTATTGATTTCTGCAGACAACACACAAAAGACTTTCTTTTCATAATCTTCAGGGCTTTACCAGTCGAGGCTGATTTTTAGAGACAAAAAGGCAGAGGGAGAGAGGAAAAGGCACCATACCATTGAAGTTTCCTCCAGCAAGGGTGAGTCTCAAAACTGGATGATGCACTTGGCAAAACAGACACACCACCCAAGTGAGTTACCTTGCTGGCACAAAAAAGGCTAAGTCTTGGATGTAGTGTTGCAAGAGCTTGCATTGTAGATTTTTTAAAAAAGTGAACATGTACTAGCACAAAGCTTTTAAATAACATCCAATCTGGGGAAAGGTGGCAGGTGATCACACACAAGGTTAACCATAAATAGTACCATGCACAAGATCCATGCAAAGACCTGGGTTCAAGATTCCACTCCCCACCTGCAGCAGGGAGTCTTCACCAAAGGTGAAGCAGGTGTGCAAATATCTTTTTCTCTCCCTCTCTATCTCCCCTCTCAGTTTCTCTCTATCCTGTCAAATAATACACAGTATGCCCTAGATCAGTTACTATTCTAAAAAACGGAGGCCTACAGGTAACTGAAGGAAAATATGACTAATAGTGTAATGTTGGCTTACTAAATAAATGCATGAAAAGTACCTGAAAAATAAAAATATGCAAAATTATATATATAATAAATATCTATTATTATAGAGCATGTCATAGTGGACCACATACAAAATGTTTCTTCTACTATCTCTGCTTCTACAAATAACTTTCTCTAGCCTTTATCTTGACTTATTCATGGTTTCTGCTATGTCAAAATCCTGCCCTTCATTTTCTGTTTCTGTTTTTAGCATTATTATATTCATTAAGAAAAAGCAGTCTATGTTGAAGAGATATGCAACTGTGGCATATCAGGATTTCATCCCCAAAACTCTGAAATTTTAGGTTCAATCTCCAGCAGTGCCATATACCCAAACAAAGCAGAGTTCAATTAAATAAGTAAAATCTTAAAAAAATAATAAAATGTATACCATATATTATATGCTTATCTCATACCAAACACACTTGCCTAGCTGTCTTTTTATTACACTGCAACCTGGCAAGGTAATATTGTTATCATCAACTTTTGGAGTCAGACAAATTAGGCTCATTAGAGTTAACTGATACACCACAGTTACAAATACAGTACTGCTAGAGATAAGCTATTGCTTCCAACTTAACTTTTTTTAATGGATTTAGAAATTGTGTGCGTGTGTTTTTTACTAGTGATTTAATAATGATTGACAAGATTTTGGTATAAGAAAGGCTTACAATTCCATACAATTCCCAACACCAGCGTTGCATATCACCTCCCCTTCACTGGAAATTTCCTGATTCTTTATCCCTCTGGGAGTATGGACCGAAGATCTGTATGGGGTGCAAAAGGTGGGAGGTTTGGCTTCTATAAGTGCTTCTCCACTGGACATGGGTGTTGACAGGTCGATCCATACTCCCATCCTGTTTCAATCTTTCCCTAGAGGGGTTGGGCAGAAAGGCTGGTCCTGAAATGAGTGCAGCCTAAAATGTTTCTAGCTGTGATCATGGAATGCAAGCTCAACTGGCAGTTGCATAGGCTCCTGTGCTAAATATGAATAGACATGGGCCCAAGGTCAGATCGATGGGATTTACAGTTAATGGTATTTGTGTACTTTTCTCAAATTTGGGAGCTTCTCTCTGCTCTTATCCAGCTTTCTAGTCCTATCCTCAACTCTGACACCATCTTCTCAGACAATACTCCTTCCTGCATATTAGCTGTTGGGCTCAGCCAAAAATTAGTAAAAGTATGGGCCCCTTGGAATGTGCATAAAATAGACTTCCTAAGTCCTTCCAACATGAAGACCCAAAATTTCATCTGCTATACTTTTACCTATAGGTTCCAAGTTTACTTCTTACTCTCAGCCAGCTATTTCCTATACAAGTATGCTGTTTCTTTGCTTGCATGGCATATAGATGATAGAATCTGTTCAGACATTACTCAGAACAGAACTAGGGCTGCCAATGTTATGTTATTCACTATTATTTTCATTGGCTAATGGTGACAGACATTTTTCCCCCATGAAGAGTAGATTTCCACAGTTCAAGACAGTTGTAAAATCCACTTAATTTTATATAAAATTTTAAACTTTATATACTTTTTATATACAATTAACTTTATTATATATCAATGAATAATTCGTTTCTGGTATTAAAAAGTAAATGTATTATTGAAGTTTAGGAGATGGCTCAGTATAAATCCCATTCTTAATATGTATGAGGCACTGAGTTGGTCTCCTGGTACCAAATGCAACAACCATAGTTAACGCCAAGAAAAATGGGTCAAAGGTTACTGAAGAAAAATAAAAAATAAAAAAATTAATGACAATTTCAGTAAAGACCCAGGAGTTATGTTTAGTCTTTCTTATAATTTTTCCAAAAAACTGAAAAATACTGCATAGAATACTCCATATTTTCATTATACACAGCAGACACAGTGAAACCAAGAATATTTTTCTCCTTCAGAAATAAGGAAATAGTATACTACTACATTCTAGCCTTTTCCTTATTTAAAGGTCTTCAAACTGACTTACTCAGACAACATAACATTGCATACTTTCCCTTCAGAAGTTTCAAGTTTGATATTGCTAAATCTTTTCATTTTTCACATTGTGATTTGTCATTCAGCTCTAACTGAAATATTTTTACTTTCCATTCAAGCAAGCTTTGAGATCTGAGTTTACGTCTTAATACTTCCAAGGTGTGATTTTCATAGTGTATTTTTTAACATTTCTTTTTTATTTGAAATGTATTTTTAATACAACAATAATTGATGATAGATAACTTGTTAAAAACAACATAGTGGTGTTATATTAGTATAAGATATTGATTGGTTTTTGGTTGTTTGTTTTTGCAAAAATAATTTATAATGAAGAACTCATCCCTCCCCCACTTCCCCAGAATTTTATGCATTGCTATAATGTACCTTGTCTAGTCCACATTTCATTTTGTTCCTTCCCTCTCTTCCCCCATATATTAAATCCTGCTTATAAGTGAGATCATTTGGCATTTGTCCTCCTTTTGGCTTATAGAATGGATATATTCTGTGTATAGCACTGATATCATAAAAGATGTTTTCATTTATTTAATTTCAGGAAAGTTTTCCTATGTACTTGGGTATATTAAGCATTTGACATTTTATTAACAAATTTTAGCTTTACTTGTATGATCCAAATACAGTGCATACTTAAGGCTTTAGCATTTTGTTCTCAAAATAAGAGCTTTCTAAAGTAGGTTCAGTAAGAGAGCTTTAATTATCATGATTATGCCTTAATGAAGAAAAATTAACCTTCCTAAATTAACTATCCTTACTATTTAGTGGCTAGAGTGTAGTTTGGATGTTTAAAAATGTGTTCTTTTAGAATAAGATAATAAAATTAATTACAGTTGTATGTTAATGGTAAATTAGTTTTTAATGTGGTCAATATTGTTTTAACCCTCATGCTTAATTACTTTATAGATATGAGTCTTCTATTCTTATGTTATATGTTATTTGATGTTTTTTCTTCTCATCACTATATCTTCACCTTAGAGGTTGACTTTTTTAAATAGAAAGAATAAGACAGAGAAAGAGAGAGTAAGACACCACAGTACCACAGCTTCCCTCAGGGAAGTGGGAGCCAGATTTCAATTCGTATGTGTGGTAAGGCAAGTGAAAAATGATCTCACTTATAAGCAGGATTTAATATATGGGGAGAGGGAGGGAAGGAATAAAGTGGAATGTGGACTGGACAAGGTATATTGTAGCAACACATAAGATTCAGAAAAGAGGGGGAGGGATGAGATCTCCATTATAAACAATGTTAAAAAAACAAACAATAACAACAACACATTTAATTTTTAAAGAAAGAATTTTTATATTTGCTGAACTTTTAGGCTGTGTCTAGACAAAACAATACTTGCCAGTTGATGCTTATAATTCTTTAAAGCCATCTAATGAATGAAATCAAATCTGTGGGTGAATCTCTGATTTTTTTCTCTAAGCATCCTAAGGTTGACCTGTACATTTAAAATAACACAGTAAAGTGTGATCTCTTTGAAGGTTATGCTTTTTACTGTAAATGAAATAAACATTTATACTATTCTAGTTTTAATATGTGTATTTCATCCCAAACATAGGTAATATTAATTTATTTCCTGAAATTTATCATATTTATTATACTCAGGATTATATTCTAAACAAGGAAAGACTGATATTTTAAAATGCATTTAAAGACTTAATATGTTTGTTTACCTGTCCTCTCCAGGGAACTGATGTTCTTAAATAACTAGAAAACAGGACAATACTTTAACAACTATTTCTAAGGATGGACAACAAGGAGCACAGGGTTATGATGCTGAAAGCAGGACAAATGAATTAAACCCTGGGATTTTCAAACTTCACACCAGGAGAGACTTTCAGAAGCATAGGGCAGGAAAGAAGATCAATAGAGTGTGCCAATCTTAACAAAGTTGGCAAGATACAGATTGGACTTCAGAAATATAGTTGGAGGTGGTACAATAGAGTTCTACAGAAAAGGAATAATTAAAACATCCTTTAAAGTCTGCTTTTCTTTTAATCTTTATTAACTGCTATGATATCATTTATAAGATGAGGGTCGATGAGTTCATATAATAAAGTGACAAGTTAGAGACAAAATCATGCACAGACTTCAGGAAAAAGTTAGAAGTTATTTCTATCTCCATCAAATCACAGAATTCTATAAGTAAATGCAACATTTGCCAGACATCTTAGAAGAACATGCATGTAAGAGAAAAGGTAATGTTCTAGAAATGAATTTAATAAAGCACAAAAGTAACTCATAATAATAATATAGAAATGAAAATAAAATAGCAGTCAGTCAAAAAAATGTCCAATATTTGGTAAGACAAAGTATTGCAAGTTTAAGAAATGTTCAACAAGTAGACTATTAAATGTCTAGTCCTGTTAAGACATGGAAAAATGTGGGGAAAATCTCAATAAAATAGAAAAAAATGACAGAGAGGATAGAAAAATTAAATTAAAATTAAGTAGTTATTAGAGGTCCAGTCAATTTTTTTAAATATTTATTTATATCCTTTTGTTGCCCTTGTGGTTTTATTGTTGTAGTTATTATTGTTGTTGTCGTTGTTGGATAGGACAGAGAGAAATGGAGAGAGGAGGGCAAGACAGAGAGGGAGAGAGAAAGATAGACACCTGCAGACCTGCGTCACCGCCTGTGAAACAACTTTCCTGCAGGTGAGGGCAGTCAATATTTTAAGGGAAATCCATGAAGATAGAAAAGGAAGGTTTAAAAAATTCAAACTGAATATCAAAAATGAAATATTCATTCTTGACTGATGTAATCAGATTGTCTGTTTCTTCCTTTTGCCATCTGCATTTTGTAAGTTTTTCCCTTTGTTTTCCTCTGAGTTTTTTAAATATAATTTCAGTTATTATATTTAAGTGCTTAATAAGTTTTGAGTTTATTTTTATATATGGTGTGAAGCCAATTTCAATTTTTTATTCTAGTTTTTTGTATGTGGAAATCTACTTTTCACTTTGACAAAGAAAGTGTTGCTTCCTCCATTCTTGGTACTCTGGTTGAAAATAAATTATCAAAGATGTCTGCATTTACATTGGAAATCTATATTATTTTTTATTGCTCATACATATTTACATAATTTTATGGTATAGCATAGTATTTTAATTGCTATAGCTTTAACAGCCCAAGTATACATTGACTGATAAATTAATTCAGAAAAAAATGGTATATACATAATGGCAAAACTGTCATCAACCCTAAAAAAAAAAAAGAGAAAATTGTTGTTCCCAACAATCTGAATGAGCCTCAGGGACAATACACTGAGTGATATAAATGACATTCACTGATGGATAGTGTATGTTTCAATTTATATGAGTTATCTAAAACTGTCAAATGTGTTGTAGAAAAGAATGCAGTGAAATTTTTCAGTGGCTAATGATACGACTTACCAGTGAATCCTGGAACTTTAGCATTTCACAGCCCTACTCCATTAAGGAAAGGTAAAAATAGGCTAGTGGTATGGATCCACCTGCCAATGTCCACACGCAGCAGAGAAGCAATTACAGAAGACAGAACTCCCATCTACTGCACTCCATAAATAATGTTGGCCCATAGTCCTAGAGGGTGAGAAATAAGGGGAGATGACTAGAGGGCTCAGAACTTCAATTCCATCACCACTAGGAGAGAGAAGAACAAAAGGGGGGCATTTAGAAGTTGTATAGGTTTACGTGTAACTTAGAAAGGAAGAAAAGCCAGGAGCGTAGGGAAAATGGTAAATATTTGTTAAGTGTAGATAGTTAGAGAAATAATATCCAACCCACAGCTGTGACTTTGGGAGAACTACTGCAATTTGGATAATGGAGAAAATGGGGACACAGAACTCTGGTGGTAGGAACTGTGTGAAATTACACCCTGTTATTTCATAACTTTGTAAATCAATATTAAATTTCTAATAAAATTAAAAAATAAGAAGTATACAGTATGTATAAGGCAACCTTGAGTTTATTTCCTGGCACTGAATTAAAAAATAAAAACATGATGATAGAGGAGGATCTAGGTGAAGACTTAGAGTGTTTTGCTGAAAAACTTTATACATGTATAAATAATTTTACTTACTGTTCACTGTAAACCATTAACCCCCACAATAATTTTTAATAATAAAAATTAAAATGTTTCAGTTATGTTAAATTAACACCTTCCTGACATCTTCTATATAACTTATTGCCTATCATTATTAATACTGTATCATACACTTCAAAATCTGTTAAGAGATTAAACATAGCTAATATTAACTGTTCCAACACACACAACTACAGAACAACAAAAGAAAGGCATGGTATAAATTGCATATGTCTACATCTTAATTGTGGTGATGACATGATGTCTAAACTCATTTGATCGTACACGTTAAAAGTGTGTAGTTCTCTTCATATCAATTAGAAGTTCATAAAAACGTATAGCTGAGTATCTAGAGAAGACAAAAAATTCACTATAATTTATAATAAATCTTGTAAATATCAAGGAATAAATTGGTATTTACATTAAATAAGACAATGGAATGTGTTCAAATGTAAGCAAAACTGAGGAAAAGAATGACAATTGTGAATAACCTATGAAGTAATAACATGCAGTTGAGCATATGTGCACTTGATTTCTAAAAGGACAGGATAGAAAAGTAAAAAATTCAGGGATTGGACAGTGATTATTTTAGTAAAGATCACAAATTACTATGAGTTTGAATCAGGATTTCAGCTCTTGCCCTCACCTGCAGGGAGAACTTCACAAGTTCTAGCAGAGTGCTGCAAATACCTTGTCTTTTCTGTTTCTCTTTTCCTGCATATCCATCTTTATTTATCTCTGTCTCTCATTCCATATCAGAAAGAAAAATAACGTAGCCTCCAGAAACAATGGCATCATGGTGTTGTATAGTCACTGAACCCCAGAAATAACCCTGGTGTGGTGGGGGAAAAAAATTCTAGGTAATAAAACAGGTCTCAATATTTTTAAACAAAATCTTATCAACTTGCTCTCAGACCAAAATGAATAGCACAGATTAGGAACATAAAATAATATAGACTTACAGTGATGATTACCAACTAAAGACAGAAGTTATATAAAATAATCAGCTCTCTAACTTTAAAAGAAATTATAGTGAACCAAATTAAATGGGTAGAAACCATTGAAATGTAAATTAAAGGTTCTAACCAATATGAAGCCCACAAGAAATTCCACATATTTTTGTACTAAATCTTCCTAGAAAAACTGACATTTAATTGAAACTTAATAAAAGACCATCTCTAGAAAATAAATATTTATTTAAATCTACTATCTATTTGGTAAAAACCCCACTAGAAACACATAGGTAAAAGAATAGACTTTTCCCATTTATAAAAAAATGAATTAATCTCAAGGACCGGAGTAAGGATACCGGTTCGAGTCCCCGGCTCCCCACCTGTAGGGGAGCCGCTTCACAGGCGGTGAAGCAGGTCTGCAGTTGTCTGTCTTTCTCTCCCTCTGTGTTCCCCTCCTCTCTCAGTTTCTCTCTGTCCTATCCAACAACAACGACATCAATAACAACAATAATAACTATAACAATAAAACAAGGACAACAAAAGGGAATAAATAAATAAATATTTTTTAAATAATTAATAATTCCCAATAAAATAGTTTTAATCGAATGCTCTACTACTATTGTGTTTTATGACACAGAGCTTAGAGCATATGAGATTTCATTTCTACAAGGCTACTTATTTATATGTTTGATTCAGTTAGAGAGACAGAGAGAGACACACAAAGAGGGAAAGATGTTCACATCTCTATAGCAATCCCTTTTGCCTTGATACTTCCATGTGGCCCCAGCACCTGAAGCGGAATTACATGCTTGGCAAGTTAGGTGCCTTTACATGTGAGCTATTCCTCAGACTCCAGTACTGTGTATTTTTTAATGTATCATACAGACTTTCTTTTCTTTTCTTTTCTTTTCTTTTCTTTTCTTTTCTTTTCTCCTTTTTTTTTTCCCCTCCAATGTTATTGCTGGGCTCGGTGCCTGCACCATGAATCCACCGCTCCTGGAGGCCATTTATCCCCCTTTTTGTTGCCCTAGTTGTTGCAGCCTCCTTGCGGTTATTATTGCCATTGTTGACGTTGCTTTGTTGTTGGATAGGACAGAGAGAAATGGAGAGAGGAGGGGAAGACAGAGAGAGAGGGGGAGAGAAAGATAGACACCTGCATACCTGCTTCACCGCTCGTGAAACGACTCCCCTGCAGGTGGGGAGCCGGGGGCTCAAACCGGGATCCTTATGCCTGTCCCTGCGCTTTGCTTAACCCATTGCGCCAGCTTAACCCATTGCGCCACCGCCCGACCCCCTTCTTTTCTTTCCTTTTCTTTTCTTTTCTTTTCTTTTCTTTTCTTTTCTTTTCTTTTCTTTTCTTTTCTTTTCTTTTCTTTTCTTTTCAATATGGAACGCTTCACGAATTTGTGTGTCAGCCTTGTGCTGGAGCCATGCTAATCTTCTCTGTATCATTCCAGTTTTAGTATATGTGCTGCCGAAGTGAGCACCATACAGACTTTCTGACGCTAGTTCAAGACTGCTCAAAGATGGTTATGTTGAGGAGATCATAAGATCAAGAGGATCCCTTTTATTGGTTCCTTACTGCTCCAATGAGAAGAATTTCAAAGGGGGCCAGGTGGTGGTGCATCTGGTTTAGTGAACCTATTATAATGCGCAAGGACCCAGGTTCAAGCCCCCAGTCCCCATCTGCAGTAGGAAAGCTTTACAGTGGTGAAACAGGGCTGCAGGTGTCCCTCTGTCTCTTTGTCTCTCTCCCTTTCTACCACCAGCTTCCCTTTTGATTTCTGGCTGTCTCTATCCAATAAATAAAGATAATAAAAAAAATTAAAAATAAATATTTTAAAAAATTATTTAAAATTTTTCAAAATATTTTAAATATTTTAAAAAATTATTTTAAAAAATTATTTTCAAAAAACACAGTGGTGAGGGGTAGACATGCAGCTTCCTGGGCCAGTGGGGCTGGGAGTGGGCGGGAGGGATGGGTCACAGTCCTTTGGTGGTGGGAATGGTGTTTATGTACACTCCTATCAAAATGTAGACATATAAATCAGTAGTTAATTAATATGAGAGGGGGAAAATAAATTGTATGTCTCAAAGTTTCTCAAAAGACAAACTGAATCTTTTTAATATATAGGCTATGTATTTGATATGCGGACTCTCTCAAAAGCCTAGACCAAGTAGATTAGAAGCATCCAAGAGCACAGCTATATACAAGATACTGGATACTGTACAGCAAACCATAACAAAGGGCCTTTTCAAAGTTAACCCAATTAACAAATAATGTGATGATAACATTAACTATCGATTGTCTTTTTGAACCCTAAGACAGCAGGAACCTCACATCTCCACTATAGAGCCCCTACTTCCCCCAGTCCTGGAACCCTTGGATAGGGCCCACTTTCCCGTATGCATCTCCCAATCCAAACCAAATAATATTGCATCCGCCGATCACAACCTAACCAACGCAACGATTGCCACCTCAACATGCTTCACCTCAGACTGTATCCAGAGACTTCACGTGTGGAATGACAACCCTTCAGCTTCATTACTCGTTCCAGATGCCACCAGGATGCTGGCCAGGCTTCCCTGGATTGAAGACCCCACCAATATGTCCTGGAGCTCAGCTTCCGCAGAGACACACCTTACTAGGGAAAGAGAGAGGCAGACTGGGAGTATGGAAAGACCAGTCAATGCCCATGTTCAGTGGGGAAGCAATTACAGAAGCCAGACCTTCTACCTTCTGCAACCCTCAATGACCCTGGGTCCATGCTCCCAGAGGGTTAGAGAATGGGAAATCTATCATGGGAGGGGGTGGGTTATGGGGATTGGGTGGTGGGAATTGTGTGGAGTTGTACCCCTCCTACCTTATGTTTTTGTTCATTAATCCTTTCTTAAATAAAAAATTAAAAAAAATTATTTCAAAGGACACATGTTCAGGTGTATGATTTCTAAATTCTTTTTTTCTCTTTTTTATTTAAAATTTCTTTTAATTAATTAATTAATTATTGGATAGAGACAGAGATAAATTGAGAGATAAGGGGGAGATAGAGAGGGAAAGAAACAGAGAGACACCTGCAGCTCTGCTTCACCACTTTTCATTGGCTCCATGGAGTAAACTCCTCCACCTTTATATAGTGAAACTTTATATAGTGAAACTCAATGAAAACAAAACATGCTAGTGTGTATCCCAATTTCATGTGTGCAAAGCTCGTGAAAACTAAATGTACTCTCCAGGACCCTCTGTGTCCTGAATTTTCCCTCAACAGCTACTCAGATCAAATTTTCTTTTAGTGAATTATTTAACAGTGATAATATGTATCTGAAGAAACATATTCATATAACTTGAATTTAGTGAAACTTCTGGACATGTTAACTGAAATAAAAGTTACATATGCATCAGATATATTAACATATGCTTCCCTGTGTCTGGGAAATTTTTGAAAACAGAACATTGAAAAATTAGTATGTTTTAAAGTCTGTTGTTCCTACTGGTTAATCTGGCAATGACATAAACACTTCTGTTGGACCATATTCTCCACATGGACAATAATTAGAAATTTTGCATTAAAATAAAAACACTTACATGAAAATAATAGACAGTGAGCAGAAGAATCTGGATAGTGGCACACCTGGTTGAGTGCACACATTAAAATGAACATTACAATCTATATTCAAGACCCCAGGAATCTATCTACAGGGTAGAAACTGTGAGCGGTGAGATTGTATTCCATCTATTGATCTATCTCTTCTTCCCTCTCAATGTTTTCTGACTCAATCCAGAAGTAAATCACTTTAATTTTTTAAAAGCAAAATCATAAAGACAACCTCTTTTTGTTTTATAAAAAAAAAAAAAAAGAAAGAAATTTAATAGAGATCTCACACTTCAAATTAAAGAGTGACACTTGATAAGTCATGACTCATAGTTTGAAAGCATTCTACTGTTGGTGCCAGACAGAGGACTTCAAGTTGTGGAGAGTGATTCTGGAGTTGATAGACAGATAAAGTATTGGGATTTCAAGGCTGAGGTCTTGAGCAATCCTCGGTAACACATGCACCAGAGTGGTGCTCTAGCACTCTCACCATCTCTCTTTTTCATTACTAATTCAGTATGTCTTTTTAAAATTTGCTTGTAAAACTATATTTTATTGATTTTAGGGATTGATGGGTAGTGTTTTAAAAAGAGTATCCAGAAATGAAGGGGAGAAAATCCAGAAAGAATGAAACCTGGGAGTGTGTTGCAAATATTTAGCAGTGAGTGGTAAATATAGCCCAAATTTTATATCTAAAAAAATGATTGAATTTTTACTTTTACCACTCTAGGGGCTAACTGGGGACATACAAGCAACTCTTCTCCGAAGTGTTTCACAAATAGCATTGAGATTGTGCATGGTAATAATTACTAGGCCCATGCTGTTTGGAGGGCAGGGAGTTATCTTTATTCCTTGTCCACTGTTTAAGGTTGACTCTTAACCAGAGCAAGGCACAAGTTGATTGGTTACAAAAAGGATTGAAAGGATGTGGCTTGATTAGTGACAAACAGAGTGTGCCAACTGCATGCATTTGTTATGGAGAGAATTCAGGTCTGTTACACACAGAGTCAGCAAAAATGATTGGTTGATTGGCTAAAGGTAGAATTCACCAAGGTTTCTACTCAGCGGGCTGGAATACAGAAATGGGACTCCACCACTTGCAGTAATTTTCTCTCCTCCCTTTCATTCTTTGCCTGTGAATTTTTCATTTCATTAGCTGCATAGAAAGGTGTCAAGTAAGACTCTTGTCCAATGCACATAACTTCAGAGCATGATATTTGGTCCCAATAAAAATATTTCAAGAAAAAAAAAGGAGTAGGAAGAAAGATGAAAACTGTATTAACTTGTATCAGTAATCATATTGTAATCTTCTGGGATAAATTCTTCTATAAAACTGGAACAAGAATCTTTAGACCACGGGATATAAAGAATCTGTTTACTAGAATGATAGAACAGAAGGAAAACACAGCCACCACTATAACCCTGCCCTTCACTAGAGTAACATACTGCATATTTATCTGGAAAAATTAAATACCATTAGAATGTTTTAATTTCATTGAGTCCCCTTGCCCTTCAGCTATGACAATTGCCCCTTTCTCTTGTGTCTGGAGTAAAAACACGATGTTTGTGAGATGAGTGTTCATGAATGGTCTTTTCCCTTTCTCTTTGCTGCCTTAATATTTTTCTACCTCAGGATTTGCTTCATCTGGGTGAGAGGTGAGGGGATAATAAAGTGTAACCAACAATTTTATTTTGTCTGAGGATATCCTTGTTGGGACTTCTGACCTGTGAACTGTTAAATAATACATTTATTTAGCTTTGTACCAAAAAAAAAAAACAATTGTGGTAATGTTTTAAGGCAATAACAAAAAACAACATGAAGCAAAGAAAAACTATGATTAGGGGAAGGTTAAGGCCAAGAGATCTTAAATTCCAGATCCATTGGGAGTACCTAAGGCCAGAGTTTCTGTTGTTGCTATTTTACTGTTTCTCCTTCAAAGGAGGAAGATACTTGAAGAATACTTGATAAGAAACTCGCATTGTTTGTTTGCCCTACAGAGGAGGAAGGAAATTAGAGTGCCTGAGGAAGTAGTGATTATTTTTAGATATACATAGGCATGGCTTGTGAAGGAAAAGGAAGGTGAAGGGTTTAGAACACCCTACATGAAGGAAAGGACCAACAGAATAATCAGATTATTAAAATAAACCAATGAAAATTCCATCTAAGTAGAGAGGTCAGAATAAAAGAACCCAACTTTATCAACTAGTCTTATTTTATCTGAATGACAGGTACATGCCTGAGTACAAGTTTCCATTTTCCTTAATAATGTATGTAGTGCTTGGTTGTGGCCTTTCTAATCCTTTGTGGAATTTACCAGGGTGTACCAGACACTGTCGGGAAGGGGGAAGAACATACCTGGGACTGATCTCCCAACATCAATACCTTATAAAAATCATTTGGTCACAGAGGAATTTCTGCAATAGAAATTTTGCTAAATCCCAGGCTAAAGCTAAAGGGGGCATGTGCAAGGCAGATTGCACACTAGTAAAATTAAGTTAGAGACATCTAGTCCCTATCCTTCTGAATGCCTCAGAGTTTATAGGTTGTATCCAATCAAAGAAACTTTGTACAATAAAAAACAAATCAATGATTTTTTAGAGGAGTAAAAGAGAACTCAGTCTTTAGTAATATTATTTATAAAATTGAGAAGATACACAAATTTAACAGGCATGCACAGAAATATAAAAATGAAATACTGGGAGTGGGGTGATAGTGCAGCGGGTTAAGTACAGGTGGCCGCAGAGAACAAGGATCGGCGTAAGGATCCCGGTTCGAGTCTCCGGCTCTCCATCTACAGGGGAGTCACTTCACAAGTGGTGAAGCAGCTCTAAAGGTGTTTATCTTTCTCTTCCCTTCTCTGTCTTCCCCTCCTCTCTCTATTTCTTTCTGTCGTATCCAACAACAATGACATCAATAACAACAACAATAATAACTACAAAAATAAAATAAGAGCAGCAAAAGGGAATAAAAAATAAATATTAAAAAAAGAAAATGTCATCAATTTAGATCCATCATGAGACCTTTTATACATAGAATGACCAGATCTGTCTTATAAAACTAAGCCAAAAAATGTTAAACATTGAAATAATCAATCACTATCACTCTTTCAGAAAAAAAAATATATATCCAGGCAAGGTTCCCTTATACTTTACATAACAGAAATTATAGGACAGAATATTTGTGTGTTTTACATTCCCGGAGTTGACTTCTCTTCTCTAAAGTGCCTGACTTAAGCTTTGATTTCAGAGTCATCCATATCAAAGGACAACCACTTCAAAGAGGGCTAATTCAAAGGCAGGGCCAGTCACAGAACTTGATAGATTTCAGGCAACTTCCCCTACTGAGGTTCCTTTGTTTTATAGACCCTAGTAATTTAGATAACTAGCCAATTGTAATTGACTTTTACCCTTTCCTTCTTATGGTTTTCTTTCTTTCTTTCTTTCTTTTTTTCTTTCTTTCTTTCTTTCTTTCTTTCTTTCTTTCTTTCTTTCTTTCTTCCTTCCTTCCTTTCCTTCCCTTTCTCTCTCTCTTTTCTTTTTCAGTGTTAATCCCCATTCCTATGGTTTATATTCAGCAACAGAGTAATTAAACTCAGTAAATCCTAAAACCTCACCTCAGACCCCCTACACACACACACTGCCCAAAAGCAGGAGCCCCAAACATGGTTTTTCTCACTAGCCAAGACCTCACAATGATTCTGATGTACTTGTAATTCACAAATCTTGTAATACATGGCCAGATCCCCACTCTCAGAATATATATTTTTTTTTATTTAAGAAAGGAGACATTAACAAAGCCATAGGATAAGAGGGGTACAATTCCACACAATTCCCACCACCCAATCTCCTATCCCATCCCCTCCCCTGAGAGCTTTCCCATTCTCTATCCCTCTGGGAATATGGACCCAGGGTCATTGTGGGTTGCAGAAGGTGGAAGATCTGGCTTCTTTAATTGCTTCCCTGCTGAACATGAGTGTTGATGGGTCAATTCATACTCCCAGTCTGCCTCTCTTTCCCTAGTAGGCTGGATCTCTGGGGAAATGGAGCTCTAGTACACACACATTGGTGTACTGATTTGAACAGAATTGAAAACTCAGATCTAAACCCCCACACCTATGGACATCTAATCTTTGATAAGGGGGGCCAAAGTATTAAATGGAAGAAGAAGGCTCTCTTCGATAAATGGTGCTGGGAACGGGGTTGTAACATGCAGAAGAATGGACTTGAACCACCTTATCTCACCAGAAACAAAAATCAACTCCAAATGGATCAAAGACCTGGATGTCAGACCAGAAACTATCCAATACTTAGAGGAAAACATTCATGGAACACTTTCCCACCTACACCTCAAGGACATCTTTGATAAAACAAACCCAATTGCAAGTAAGACTAAAGCAGAAACAAACCAATGGGACTACATCAAATTGAAAAGCTTCTGCACAGCCAAAGAAACTATCACACAAACAAAGAGACCCCTCACAGAATGAGAGAAGATCTTCACATGCCATACATCATACAAGAGACTAATCACCAAAATATACAAAGAACTCCTCAAACTTAGCACCAAAAAAGCAAATGACCCCATCCAAAAATGGGCAGAGGATATGAGCAAGACATTCACTTCAGAGGAGATCCAAAAGGCTAACAAACATATGAAAAAATGCTCCAGGTTGCTGATTGTCAGAGAAATGCAAAGCCAGACAACACTGGGATACCACCTCACTCCTGTAAGAATGGCATACATCAAAAAGGACAGCAGCAACAAATGCTGGAGAGGCTGTGGGGACAGAGGAACCCTTCTGCACTGTTGGTGGGAAGGTAAATTGGTCCAGCCTCTCTGGAGAACTCTCACAAGGATAGACATGGACCTTTCATATGATCCAGTAATTCCTCTCCTGGGAATATACCCCAAGGATTACATAATGCCCAACAAAAAAGATATGTGTACATCTACGATCATAGCAGCACAATTCATAATAGCTAAAACCTGGAAGCAAATCAGGTGCCCAACAGCAGGTGAGTGGCTGAGAAAGCTGTGGTACATATACACAATGGAATACTATACAACTACTAAGAACAATGAACCCACCTTATCTGACCCATCTTGGACACAGCTAGAAGGAATCATGTTAAATCAGCTAAGCCAGAAAGATAAAGATGAGTATGGGATGTCCCCACTCGTTGACAGAAGTTGAGAAAGAAGAACAGAAAGGGAAACTAAAAGAAGGAGCTGATTAAATCGAGATCAGGGCACCAATATAAAAACCCTGTGGTGAAGGGGAGGGTGGCCATTGGGCTTCCCAGAGTGGCGGGGGGTGGTGGGGTGGGTGGGTGATTGGAATGGGACACAATCTTTTGGTGGTGGGAATGGTGTTTATGTACACTCCTATTAAAGTGTAGACATATAAACCACTATTTAATTAATATGAGAGGGGAAAAATTGATCATATGTCTAGAACTTCTTAAAACACAGACTGAATCTTTTTAATATATAGGCTGTCTTTGATATGTTGACTATCTCAGAAGCCTAGACCAGGGAGTACAGAAGCAACCGGTAGCAAATCTATCTACAAGATGCTGGGTATTATACCCCAAACCCTAACAAAGTGACTTTTAAAAGTTAACCCAATCACCAACTAATATGATGATGACAATAACTATCCATTGTCTTCTTGAACCCTAAGACATCAGGAACCTCAGATTTCCACTATAGAGCCTATATTTCCCCCAGTCCTGGAACCCTAGGATGGGCCCCACTTTCCTGCAATCTCAATCCAATTCAAATAATATTGTATCCGCGGGTCACAACCCAATCAACGCAACAAGTGCCACCCCAGCATGCTTCACTTCAGACTGTGTCCAGAGACTTCAGGTGTGGAATGACAAACCTTCATTTTCATCACTCCAGTGGCACCTTTCCTTTCATAGTATTCTCTAATTCCATTCCAGGTGTTCCACTCCCCAATAAAGTCCCCAAACCTAGATATAGTCCAGGTCCCCTGAGATAGAGCATATGTTCACACTTGCCCATTAAATAGGGAAAATATATACCTCTCTGAATATTCTAATGGCTATTGTCTTAATGTTGGCTTCAAAAAATGTCTATAAGAAAATTATTGTATCCAGGTAAGTACCTCCAGATATTTCTAACTATTAGTGATAAGCAACAGAGGCCAGGTCAGAACTATCTCGTGGCTGTGGTGTAGTCCACAAAAGCAAAGAACTCTGGAAAAGGAGAAAGGAATGGAATGAAGTGAAGGGGTATTGGGGTCCTGCTGTATGGTGGTGGAAAAGAACCTAGGCAAAAGAAGTCAGAGCCTTACCTGTGTGTCAATAACTGTACTGTAAACCACCCCAATAAAGGGGGGGGAGTCAACTATTACGTTATAGCTGATTGTTATTTTGATTACCATTTCCTCAATAACACATGATGGGACCTAACTAAAAATGATATAAAATGCACGTGAAGGCAGTTGTGAGCACCTGAAAAGCAACAACTGAAGCTCATCCCCTGAAAGCCTTGCCCTTCCCTGAAAGAGACTGTAAAACTTGGAAGACCAGGAAGCTCTGGGCATCTCATTCTCATTCTCATTCTCTCTCTCTCTCTCTCTCTCATCCCTCTTTGTCTCTCTCTTTCTCTCTCCATGTGTACATGGTTTGTACTGTCGTACTGTCTTCTCTTTTCTGTTCTTACTTTCTCCCAGTAAGTGCTCATATCCCTGAAATGTAAGGCGTCTAGAGCTCCACAGGAGGGAACTAGGAAATGAACCCAGTTAGCTGCTACTTTCCCCTCAAAGACACAGATTTGGAGAAGCAAAATAGAAATGACTCGTGGCTTATGTTTTAGAGTACGTGGCAACACCTTCTTTGGAAAGGCCATATAGTTACATTCTTTTGATTTGGATTGGACAAGCCCCTGGGATGGACAGAATTGGGCAGCCAAGTCTACAGATAGGAGCTCACCCCTAGCCTTGGTCAGTTTTCTTCTCATCACCAAAGTGAAAAATCACACCTCTAATAACATTTTCTCCGCCATTTCTTATGTGTGATGTATGATTAATGCATGCACCTAAACTGCTCATGACTGTCCTTCTCATTAACATGTGCGACTTTTTCTGGAAAGCTCGTAAATACATAGAGATAGTTGTATCAACTTAATTGTATCTTGTGTAAAACAAGAATCCACCATTTCTTCTTGAAATTTACCATCAGGTTTCTGAACTCTCGTACCAAAAGATTCCTTTTCTACACAGCTTTTCCTGTGAATACTTTGACGAGAGATAAACAAGCCTTTATTTGTATATTTTTGTTTTTGTAACATTTATCCTTAGAGTATCCAAATACATCCCTAAGACTAATAGTCAAGGAACGTTTTGCCTATGATTTTCCTATGTATTAAAAATAAAAATTGCAATTATATAATATGAGGTTTAGCTCTCAAAAGGACTGATCTTAACCATTACATGGGAAGTTTCACATTATAACTCAAACTAATTATATGTAATCACAAGATTATTTTCCTGGAGAAAGTAGACATGATAGCAATATAAGTATCCAGTCTGATCGTTGTTACAATGGGGAGAGACATGGCATCAGATACAGGTTCAGGAGGCTGATTTGCTGGTGGAAGCAACTCAGTCTGCACACTTTTAAGTAGGGTATTTAAGAGAAGGCAGGATGTGGGGGGCACTTCTCTTGAGCAGTATTCCTGTGTCTTTGTTGTAAAAGGCTTTGGGAAGAGATGGATGTAAATTTTATTCTCAATTATATTCTCAAATTTGTATCAGATCTCAGAAGTGTGTAATCAGGGTCACCTGTTAATTTTTAATTTAGGTGAACCTTTTCTCGGTCGTGTTTTTTATGGGTTACGGTTGATCATATCACTGCGTATCTGTCTTTGTGAACAACTGGTAGCGATCAACTGATAATATAAATCACTCTATTGTCTCCACCACTACAATACTGGGGAATCACACTATCTCAGTAGACCCCACCTTTGCTAAGACATAGCAAAGACAATACAAGTAACATTTCAATCTACTGGAACATGTATATCTCCTAATTGATTGAATGAATAGGTACCTGTGTGAGTAATTTTTAATTATTATATTCAAGTCTTTGACCCATGTTGAATTCATTTTTGCATATATTTTTAGGTATAATTTTCACACTTTTTCATGTGACCTCCCAGTTTTTCCAGCATTATTTATTGAAAAGATTATCCTTGGTAAAGCATGTACTCTTGACTTACTCCTTTGTTTGAATTATTTATCCCTATATTTCTGGTTTTATTTTTGGGTTCTTATTTATGTTCATTTCACCTATGTGTTTATTTTTATTTCAATATCATACTGACTAATCACTAATCACAGTCTATACTTTGTAGTACAGTTTGACATTAGAGTGTATGTTACCTTTATTTTTGTTATTTTTCCCCCCTCAGGAATATTTTTCTTGTTATTCATGGTCTGCTGTGGTTTCAAAGAAAATTTTATAAAAATTTTGTAAACTTGTTTCTTTAATTTGGACCCTGAAGTGGTGCATCTCAGCTACCAAACTCCCAGTCTGGTTCCAGTTGTTCCTGAGAATGGTCTTTTAGTCTGGGAACTGCTTCTTCACTTCTTGGTCCATGAGCGAGAAGTGTCTATACTCACCTGTGGCTTGGTAAGTATTTAAAAAGACCCTGGTTGTTTTTTGTTGAGTTTTCAGGTGATTTTCATAGCTTTTTCTAGTTGACCAGGGGGAGCAAAACTGGGATTCCTTAGCTATGCATCTGGAAATTCCTTTGGGGACTGTTTTGACCTTCAGTAACTTTACCACCATTTCTACTAATTTCTATGAATACTTTCATGTCGTCAGCAAATAGATACTTTTACTTTTTTTCTTTCCAAGTTGGATGACTTGTACTAAGTAATTGCTAAAGATCTCAAGATCATACTGAAGAGCACTAATAAGAGTGAAGGTTTTTTTTTTATCTTAGCAGGAAATATTTTTAAAATATTCACTTATTAGTCTTTATTATATTCAGGTGTTTGCTTCGATACTCAGTTTTCTGTGTCAGTTGAGATGATTATATGAATCCTGTTCTTCCTTTTGTGATATGGTTTACTTTAATTTATTTGCATACTTCTTTCTTTTTTAGAATGAGACATAGATATTGAGAGAAAAACAGATAGAGAGAGAGAGAGAAGAAGAAGAGACTCGTAAAGCAAGGTCTGCCACTTGCATGACAAATCCACCACTCCAAGCAGCCATTTTTTTTTTCTTTTCTTTATTTGCTTTCTTTTTTTTTTTTGGATCAGCTCTAAGAGCACCTTCCCACTTTTGTGTGTGAAGAAGACAGTAGTGACTATTATAGGAGAACTTGACATTCTCAGATGAAAGAGGATTTAATTTGTGAGTGTAGAAAAGAAAGACAGAAATCAGTGTTTTCTGAGTAAGGAAAACCTTGAACCTAATCATTAAAGCAAGTTAGAGTTTATCCAACAAATTAAAATGACATTGGGAATATTGTGTTGTAAGGGGGTGACAAAACTGCAAATTCGTGATATAAGGGCTATTAATTAGCTAATTGATTTTTCTACCAGAGTTATCGTTGGGCCTCAGTACCTGTAGAACTCCATCAGTTCCAGTAATTATATTTTCTTTTTCTCTCTCCTTTTGATAGAAAGTCAGAAATATATAAATGGAGAGGATAGCTGTGACACTATTACACAGCTCTTGAAGAGTTTCTACTGCAAATAGGGAACTGGGACTTAAACCTGGGTTTCTGTGCATGATAAAGAATGTGATCTACTGAGTGAATTACCAACTATCCCCCAAACCCAGTAATTTCTGACTGCAGCCCTTCAATGAAAACCCATCATTTCCTTTAGTGTGCTGTCCTCTTTAACTTACTGGATCTAATTTGAGGTTTATTGAAATTTTCTTTCTTTCTTTTTTTTTTTTTTATTTCCTTCTGGGAGGTCTTAATTACCTCCAGTACAAATCCTCCTACAACTAGGGTTAATGGAAACATAACTCGAATCAGTCTGAGTCCCAGTAGGGCAAAAATAGCTTATAGGTACTATTTTAAAAGAAACTCGTAAGTGCATAAATTTAAAAAAAACAATAAAATATAAATAGATTATGAAAGGACTGAGTGAAAATGTGTTCGGTTAGTGTCATTACTCAGAAAACATGAAGTTGGTTGTATGTTTTATCCACGAACTTTCAAGCAGAACTCAGAGAAAAGTGAGGATCTATATTGTGGGAATCAATATACATAGAGCCGATTCTCTCTCTCCAGGTAAGCACAATCTTCTCAATATACCAGAAATAAGGGGTGAGGAGATTGCATAGTGATTATGCAAAAAGGCAAAGGCACCAGAGGTCCCAGATTCAGTCTTCAGCACCATAATAAGACCAAACTAAAGAGTACTCTGGAAAAAAAAAAAGTGTAAAATAGAAATGACATTACTGCATTACTATGAAATATATCATACTTTCCACTTTATGACAATTTTTAAATAATAGTCATCTGACATCAGACTAAATGAATCTGTTTACAGAAAATATCTTGCTCCAGACAGAACTGTACATACCAAAATTTAGATATTTACTATATTGTTATAATTTGTCTATACAGAAATTGAAAATGATAGCTTGTCATCATGATTTCTGAAATTTGTAATGTAAGTTTAATTGAAACATTATATTAACTTAAATGATGTATAGCACAGCTTTTGCTTCACTTTTGTCAATAAATTTCTGTAGCTTTAACATATGTGGTAATGTGTTATAAATAATTGTCTAATTTATATTTAAATTTTACTTATCTCTGTAATTTTAGTCTTTATGATTTTTTCCAGAGTCTCTTCTTAACCACTTTTTTTTGTTTGTTTGTTTGTTTTTAATTTACATCCTCTGAACAGAGCATATGTCTTTCTTACTTGATGTTTTCATTTATGTTAAAATAATTTTTGGTACATAGCCTTTCAAATCTGTCATATGCCTTTGAAAGCTTCATTAATTCTTTTAGGCCACTAGAAAATTACTACTCCAGCATACCAAATGGTCCAGTTATCATCTAAAATAGTTTATGCAGCTTTCCGAACAGTTTAAAGTGCTCTCCAAAATAAAATGCTTACCACTGAGAGGCTGACTGTGAGAAAGAATAGCACAATTCATGGAACATTACCAGCCAGTTGTTCAGTCCTCTCTCTTCTTAGTGGGAGCTGGGGAATTAATGATAGAATCCATGGAAGCTTCCATAAAAACATGAATATGCCCATCTTGGAAGAGAGCCGGATGCTATTTACCTGTCTCTCTTCCATGAAATAGGTGTGCAGGTGTATGTGCAGAGCTAAGAACGGGAATGATATGGAAGCTCTCCTAGGCTATACAGTGACTTACATGTTGCTAGCTCTAAAACAGCAGATGTTTTCTGGTGGGGTGATGAGAATAGGATAAATTTAAATTCAACAATACTGAAGTGGCTCCCAAGAGTCAACTTTGGAAAGAATCACGGAGGGGAAATAGTAAGAACAATAAGTTAAAACTGTTTTTCAAAAATGTGAGCAACACTCCTTTTTCTTTTAATGGATGAACAAATTTATTTAGTGTGTGGATAACAGGAAAGAGTACCTAAAATACAAGTCAACAGTTTGTCATTGCAACCGGTGTTTGCTTTTAGTTGCACTGGGCCGTATTTTCATGTGTGGAAAGATTTCATTGCTAAATACTTGTTGAGAATCAGTAGTGTCTAAATTATTCAAACAGCTGAAAAAAAAAAACATATGCTCATTCCTTAAAAAAAAAAAAAGTGAATTGGATGGTAATGCAGTAGGTTAAACACAGGTGGCACAAAGTGCAAGGATCGGCGTAAAGATCCCGTTCAAACCCCTGTCTCCCCACCTGCAGGGGAGTCACTTCACAGGCAGTGAGGCAGGTCTGCAGGTGTCTGTCTTTCTCTCCCCCTCTGCCTTCCCCTCCTCTCCATTTCTCTCTGTCCTATCCAACAATAATGACATCAATAATAACTACAATAATAAAACAACAAGGGCAACAAAAGGGAATAAATAAATAAATATTTTTTAAAAATTTCTTCTCAAGGAGAAAATAGGATACTCTGTTAATAAAGATATAATTTGAGAACGAGGAAACAGAAATAGCACAACAGTGATACATAGTACTTGCATACAAGAGATGACAAGTGCAGGCCCTATCACCACCAAAAGCCTGAGATGAGTGGTGCTCTGATAAAGAAAACTGTGTGTGTGTGTGTGTGTGTGTGTGTGTGTGTGTGTAGAGAGAGAGAGAGAGAGAGAGAGAGAGAGAGAGAGATGGAGAGAAATGTTAAATATTACTATTTTAAAATCTTTATACTTATTTCTTTATTTTATTCGATAGTACAGAAAGGAGTTCAGAGGCAAGGGGAGATAGACAGGGAGAGACAAAGAGAGGCAACTGCAACACTGTTTCACCACTCATGAAGGTGGGGAACAAGGGCTTGAACCCAGATCCTTGCGCATAGTAACATGTGTGCTCATCTGGGTGAGCAACCACTTGTCCCCCTAAATGTTGTTATCTATTTTCTTGAGTTACGATAAATGTTTGGAGCTTGCATGGTTTGTCATATCTCTGAGGCTCCTCCTATCAAAGCAATGTTGTTAGAGAACATCACTGACCACACTAATAACTGCTCATAATGAAACTTCCTTAGATTAATAAAAATCTATTTAAAATTATGAGTTACTCATTATCATCAGCTAAATATGCTTGATTGGTATAAAATGTGTACCTTACATTAGGGTTAATTAATTTATTACATCTCTCCCATGGGAACAGATTGAACATGGGTGTGTGTTGGAGGGGTCCCAGAACTTTGGTGGAGGGTACAGAGGGTACACTGACCACACATAGTTGTGAAATTATATCCTTATGACCTTATAGCTTTTGTAAATCTGTGCTAAATCACTAATTAAAAAAGAAAAAAACATATGCATACAGGCTCACACCTTATTTGCACATGGAAAATGCTTTGACACTAGAAGTAGTTCTAGAGTTCTGGTATCTCTCACTCGCTTCTTCTCTCTACCTGAATGAAAAAAAGGACTTAGAGTGAGACTCCGACCATGCAAAAAAACAAAAACTAAAAACTTAGAATAAACACTTGTCAACAGAATACTTACTTCTAATAATATGGGGAAGATACAGAATTCCAAGTAATTTATCACATAGTCTCACACAGTACTTTTATATAACTTAATTAAGTCATAGAGCATTGGAAAGAAGACAAAAGGATTCTATCAGAGTAATAACAAAAAACTAAATAAAAAATAGAGATCCACGAGGAGCTCACATAAGACAATAGGCATGGACCAGGGTTCAGACTCCCGGTCCTCGCTCACAGGGGAAAAGCTTCATGAGAAGTAAAACAAGTCTGTGGGTTTCTTTCTCACACTCTAGCTTCTCCTACCCTCTTGATTTCTCTTTGCCTCTATGAAAGGAAGCAAGATGGAAAGGAGGAAGGGAAGGAGGAAGGAGGAGGGAATGAAGGAGACCCCCATTTCTCTACTCACCAGATCTTCCCTAGAAGTCTTTATCTCAAAAATAACCTTCATTCTGCTTCACATTTTTCCTCTGAATGGAATATTTTGCTAAAGATATATTTTAGGGGTGACACTTTTTTTTAACCTGTGAAACCCACACAGTCAACCTGTAAGACAAATACCAAAAGGCACCTGTGATGGCAGTCTTCATCATCAGTCTAGTCAAAAAAATGCTCAAAGGTGATGAGACATAATTTTAAGAGTAAAGACAGAGTGAGGTCAAACATGTAATAACTATCCTATATTTATATTGCAGTACCTCCAAGCATAGGATAAGGTCAGTTCCCTCCATTTGGCTCTCAGGACTTTCTTCTTTAAATTATTTAATACTCCCTCTTCCTCCATACATAATTGTGTTCTTCTTTCATTTTTTTTTTTTCACCAAAGCACTGGTTAGCTATAACTTATACTGGTTCTTAGGACTGAATTTAGGAACTTTGGTGCTTCAGGCATGCAAGTCTGCTGGATTATGCTGTGCTACATTTTTGGCCCCCATACATAGAATTTTTATGCACTGTTTCTTTCCTCTACTTTTTAACTTTAACCTTGTTTTATCTTATTTTGATAGTATTGCCTACACTACACATCTTTTCTTAAACTTTCATAAATAAATTGATTGTCATGAGATTAGTCCCATGACAGTTCAACTGATTGCACCAATCTACTCTTTAAAAGAAAATGACAACAAACAATAGTTGCCTTTTGTTCACCACCACCTCAGAATGGTTATTTTTTGTGAGGGTGAGTTACATATTCAATACACACTTAATTTTGACAAGATCAGAATGAAATTGCTTTTCTTGAGTAGTCTTGATTATAGCATATTGTAATAAAATGGTTATGTCTAACACTGTAATCATATACACTATAAACTCTTTTCTCTGAAGCATGCCAAAGTCATACAAAAAGGAAGTGGATAAGAAATATTCAGGTACCGATTCAAGCATTTTCCTTGGGAAATACATCTTTTATTCTAAAAATCTAATCAAATGAAGCTTTAAACACAGAGCCAAGCAAAGTGGGGCATGACATTAGCACAGCATTACAAAATACCACAAAGACAAATAAAGAAGTCATCTCAAAGACTGGCAATTTATGCAATATGTGTGCAGCCAGATATGTAAAGTGCAATTTTTTGACAATGGATCCAATGGAGTATTATTATTGGCATCTTCAACCTACTCTTGTATGTCAATTATCTAGAATTAAAGCAGGGCCACTTTTATATGAGAACAGAAGGTGTTTCTCTGCTTGCTGAGAAAGAGACTAAAACTTCAATATTTTAGCTAACGCAAATTCATGTTCTTTTGTCAGTTGCTGCTATGAATTAATTGAGTGTAGGCAAGTGGTACAGATAAATAAAAATTATTTAAACCAATTAGTGTATGTCAGTGTCTTGAATTGTTAGCTGACGTGTTACAAAGAGCCAACACTTGTGATTTCCAAAATGGAAAGAAGATCTTTAACTATAACATCTATATATGATTTCCTCTTGTACATACACTCAAATATCACCCAATAGTCATAAAAATTGTATAGATTATTTTCCAAAGATGGCTTTTCTAGAACTTTGGAGTGACACTAAATTATTTCCTGAACACAGGAAACATGAAAAGTTGGAGAGTCAAACAGTGGTAGGTCAAAATAGTGATAAAAGGTTAATAGATTTAGAATAAAAGAATACTGATTTTTCTTCCACTCTTCAGCATGATTTTGTCTGTGATTGTGTAAAATTCATCCCAGTGTTTCAGAACACATTTGAATTCACCTAAATAATAGTTTTTTAAAGTTTTCTCTCTATATTTATCTCTATCTCTCTCTGATGGTTTAACTGTATGCATAAATCTACTGCATAAAAATCTTGATAAATATTGCATTATCTCAAATAATGAATAAACTTTTAAAAATATATACTTTTTTCAAAATTTATTTTTTATTTAAGAAAGGATAAATTAACAAAACCATAGGGTAGGAGGGGTACAACTCCAAGCAATTCCCACCACCCAGTCTCCATATCCCATCTCCTCCCCTGATAGCTTTCCCATTCTCTATCCCTCTGGGAGCATGGACCCAGGGTCATTGTGGGTTGCAGAAGGTGGGAGGTCTGGCTTCTGTAATTGCTTCCCCGCTGAACATGGGAGTTGACTGGTCTGTCCATACTCCCAGTCTGCCTCTCTCTTTCCCTAGTAGGGTGGGTCTCTGGGGAAGCAGAGCTCCAGGACACATAGGTGGGGTCTTCAGTCTAGGGAAGCCTGGCCGGCATCCTGATGGCATCTGGCACCTGGTGGCTGAAAAGAGAGTTCACATACAAAGCCAAACAAATTGTTGAGCAATCATGGACCCAAAGGTTGGAATAGTGGAGAGGAAGTGTTAGGGGGGTACTCACTGCAAACTCTAGTGTACTTCTGCTTTCAGGTATATATTTTGCACTTGTTTATGGATATGTGTGAACATATGCTCTCTCTCACAGAACCTGGTCTATATCTAGGTTTTGGGACTTTGTTAGAAAGTGATCCACCTGGGATGGAATTGGAGAATACTATGAAAGGAAAGGTCTCACCTGAGTAATGAAGCTGAAGGGTTGTCATTTCACACCTGAAGTCTCTAAACACAGTCTGACCTGAAGTATGTTGAGGTGGCAATCATTGCTTTGGTTAGGTTGAGATCGGCTGATACAATATTATTTGATATGGATTGGGAGAGGCATGTGGGAAAGTGGGCCCTATCCTAAGGTTCCAGGAATGGGAGAATATAGGCTCTATAATGGAGATGTGAGGTTCCTGCTGTGTCAGGGTTCAAAAAGACAATGCATAGCTAATGTTATCATAACATTATTTGGTAATTGGGTTAACTTTGAAAAGTCCTTTTGTTAGGGTTTGCTGTATAGTACCCAGTATCTTGTATATAGCTGTGCCACTGGTTGCCTCTGATCTACTTGGTCTAGGCTTTTGAGAGAGTCCACATATCAAATACACAGCCTATATATTAAGAGGACTCAGTCTGTGTTTTAAAAACTTCGAGACATACAATTAATTCCCCCCCCTCATATTAATTAACTAGTCATTTATATGACTACATTTACTAGAAGTGTACATACATAAACACCATTCCCATCACCAAAAGACTGTGTCCCATCCCACCCACCCACACCCATCCTCTACCAGCCCAGGCAGCCGCATGTCTACCCCTCACCACAGGGTTTTTACTTTGGTGCTCTACTTTCAATTTAGTCAGATCCTGCTTTTAGTTTCCCTTTCAGATCTTCTTAATCAACTTCTGTTGATGAATGGGATCATCCCATACTTATCTTTATCTTTCTGACTTAGCTCACTTAACATAATTCCTTCTAGCTCTCTCCAAGATGGGTCAGAGAAGGTGGGTTCATTGTTCTTGATAGCTGCATAGTATTCCATTGTGTTTATATACCACAGCTTTCTCAGCCACTCATCTGTTGTTGGGAACCTGGGTTGCTTCCAGGTTTTAGCTATTATGAATTGTGCTGCTATGAACATAGGAGTGCATGCCTCTTTTTGGTTGGGTGTTATGGAGTCCTTGGGGTATAACCCCAGGAGAGGAATTACTGGATCATATGGAAGGTCCATGTCTAGCCTTCTGAGAGTTTTCCAGACTGCTTTCCACAGAGGCTGGACCAGTTTACATTCCCACCAGCAATGCAAAAGGGTTCCTCTGTCCCCACATCCTCTCCAGCATTTGTTGCTGCTGTCCTTTTTGATGTATGCCATTCTTACAAGAATGAAGTGGTATCTCAATGTTGTCTTAATTTGCATTTCTCTGACAATCAGTGACCTAGAGCAGTTTTTCATGTTTGTTAGCCTTTTGGATCTCCTCTGTAGTGGATGTTTTGTTTATATCCTCTGCCCATTTTTGGATGGGGTCATTTGCTTTTTTGGTGCTAAGTTTGCTGAGCTCTTTATATATTTTGGTGATTAGTCTCTTGTCTGATGTATGGCATGTGAAGATCTCCCATTCTGTGAGGGGTCTCTTTGTTTGTGTGATAGTTTCTTTGGCTGTGTAGAAGCTTTTCAATTTGATGTAGTCCCATTGGTTTGTTTCTACTTTAGTCTTTCTTGCAATTGGGTTTATTTCATCAAAGATGTCCTTGAGGTGTAGGTGGGAAAGTGTTTTACCAATGTTTTCCTCTAAATGTTTGATAGTTTCTGGTCTAATATCCAGGTCTTTGATCCATTTGGAGTTGATTTTTGTTTATGGTGAGATAAAGTGGTTCAATTTCATTCTTCTGCATGTATACTTTAAAAAAAAAAACAGAGCTCTGCTTAGATCTGGCTTATGGTACTGTGAGGGATTGAACCTGGGAATTTAGAGCCTCAAGAATGAGAGACTATTTACATAACCCTTATGCTATCTACCCCTGCCCAAATATACACATTTTATAAAAGTCCTTGGAAGTGTTTAATGTCTTGAGATTTCATGTAGATATACTTTTTGTTGTTGTTGTTAATGTCTCTGGTGCTCACCACACTGGGCTGAATTTTTCCGGTAGAGAGAGAGGGACACTACAGCACACTTCTTTGCCAAGTCCTCAAACCCAACTCAAGACCTACCTTCACTGTATTGAAGGAAGCTTCAGTGTGATATTCTCTCTCTTCCTCTCTCTCTCTCTCTCTCTCTCTAAAGAAATGAAAGAAGAAAAGAAAAGAAACCACATGGTAATGGTGAATGGTGAAAATGGACCCTAGTTGGGGGTGAGAATATTTTTGTAGATATCCACCATGAGGTGATTTGAAATGAACCCATTTGTCAGCAGCTGCACTGTAAACCATTTAGCCTCCAATAAAATGTGTTAAAACGTGTGGGGGGGGGCATATAAACCACATTTCTGAAGCATCCATCAATATGTTGGGGTTCAGGCTTGAACATGGGTTGTGCACATGGCAAAGTAGCACAGTATTGAAGTAAGCTATTTTGGCAGCCTGAAGATACAGTATCTTTATAAAAATCTATGTCTAACACTATTTGTTACAAGACACAGCTTAAGTAGACTTAGCTATGCATAAGTAGAGCTTTTCATGCAGAAATTATCATAAGCATTAACATTTGAACAGATGCACAGTTGATAAAAATGTGACTTTAAATATGCCAGTATTTAATTTATTTACATTAATCAAACAAAAAAAGCAAGGAAGAGAAACTTGGTTAATCTTCAAGTTATGAAGACTAAATCAACATGCATTTTACAAAGACGGGAGGATTCATGAAAATTATGCATTTTGCTAACACCAAAGGAGGAAAAAAAAAAAAGAAGAACTGAATTGTTAAAATGTATTTATCTAGTTCAAGGCAATAGCAGACCAGGTAGAATTCACAAGTTGTCATGCTTGAGGACCTGGGTTCTGCTTCCACACGCTGTCTGCAGGGAAAGACACACAAGTGGTAGGGCAGGGCTGCAGGTGTCTCTCCTTCTCAATCTCCCTCTCCCTCTCAATTTGTCAAAAAGGAAAAAAATAAAAAGGAGGGGGATTGATTGCTCAGAGCAGTAAAATTCATCATGCAGGCAACAAACCCCAGCAATAACCCTGGTAGCAAGTATAATTGATGAAAATGATAAAGTGACAGGGCTCTAGAAAAAACATGTGCATGATATATATATAAAGAAATATATAAAACTTTTAAGAATCAACAAAGGACTGGATAGAGAGTTTGTCCAGCTATGTGTGACCCAGGTGGCAGGCCCTACACCACAGGAGGAAAATCTGCTGCTGGGATAACTTTCATTCTGTCTTCTTTTCTTTTCCTTTTTGTTTTTCTTTTTTTATTAGTGATTTGATATTGATTTACAAGATTATGGGGCATAATTGTGTATTTTTACTACCACCAGAGTTCTGAAACCCCAGTCCCTCTATTGTAAGCCGCGGCAGTTTTCCTAAGGTTACAGATATGGGTTAGCTATTATTTATGAAACCATGTTCCTAAATTTGTATATAATTGCCCCCTCCCCCATAAGAACCCATCTCCTCTTCCTTTCCAAGCTATACATAACCTTATTAATACATCCAAATGTCTCTCCCCTTTTTCTCTTCTCTCTTCAGGTCCTGATGGAGTTGAATTTCAGAGCCTTCTTATCCTCTTATCCTATCAATTCTCCTCCACTGGGAGTATAAACCACAATTATTTTTTTGCCATGCAGAAGGTGGGAGTTCTAGCTTCTGTAATTGTTTCTTCACTGGATATGAACATTGGAGCATTGGTAGGTCAATCCATATCCCCAGCCTGTTTCTATCTTTCCTTGTGGGGTAGAGCTCTGGAGAGGTAAGATTCTAGAGAAGTTGTGATGCCCAGAGAAGTCAGGATAGAATCATGATAGTGTCTGCAACTTGGTGGCTGAAAGGCAGCATGATATAAAACGGGACAAAATGAGTGCTGAACAGGAACCAAAAAGTACGATTAGAGCAGATGAGAACAGGGGTTTTAGAGTGGAAGGAAGCTAGGAAGGCCATTTTAGGCATGTTCTTAGGGGCTCATCACTATCTTAGTTTTTGCTTAAGTTTGATAGCTAACATGAAGTTGGATAAAAGATGGTGTCAAAGTAGAGACATGTTTTATCTGGGCTGACTTCATGGGTGGGTAACAGAGACGACCAGAGACACACGGCTGGGCTGAGAACGCAGTTTAATCTTTATTCACGAACAGGCAAATCATCACACCATGTGCTTTTCTCCATCATCCTCTCTCCACTGCTGCTGCTGGGACTCTGCCCATCCTTAGCATAGGAGGCAGAGAGAAAGCGGAGCTCGAAACTAGCAAGGGGCAAACCAATTCTTCTCAGAGGTTAGGGGGAAGGGAACATACCAACAGAGAAAAGGGCTAGAAGTTGTATTAGGACAGAGGATAGCTTCCTTTCTTAAAAAAAGTTCTGTGAATGAATAAAATTAGCTTTTTGCGTCCATCCATTTGACTCAGAGTATCTATCTACCATCTATCTATCTATCTATCTATCTATCAATCATCTATCTATCTAATGAATATAAATATATATATATATATATATATATATATATATATATATATATATATTCATGTTTAGCACAGGAATCTATGTAACCTCTGAGTCCCTGTCAGTTTGAGCTGACAACTCATGATCACAGAGGGGAACATTGCATGCTGCACTCACTTCAGGACCAGTCTTCCCTGAGTGGCAGTACAAGATGCCCCAGCCTCCCTTCAGAGACTAGGGCTGTCCCAGCATCGCTACTTTATGATAAGGGTAAAGTTCTGGGAAGTCCTGTAAGAGGTATTATTATGATGTTCCTGATAGAGATGACCACTAATGGTGCAGAGAAAAATCCATTAGAGATCTAGTCTCATCATATTTGTATGGGAATCCAAGGAATCCCTGACTAGGGCCCCAGATGATAAGGTGGTGTGATATTGACTCAAAAAGGCCATTATTAAGTGAGCAAGTCTTTTTCCCTTACCCAACTTTTGTAGTCCTCTCTTTATCTGGTGACTTTAGACTTACTCCAAGTTCTGTAAGTGTTGAGTGTCATTTGTTGAACCCAACTAGAAGAAAGACCCAAAGAAGACAGATTCTTCCCCCCTGGAAAAAAAAAAATCTGTATTTCTCTATAATAAGAAATGTGTTCCTGAACAGTGAAACCACACATACATACTGATCTATTATAGAAGTGAGCACATGTATAAATAAATACTCATAAAATTTAAATAAATTGACATATATTTAATGTTTAAGAATAATCAAATATTGGTTATAAATAAAATTACCATCAAGTTGCTTTGTTGCTATTGAAAAATGATTATTTTAAAATATGTATCTTGGGTTCATAACTGAATTACATAAGATACTCAGAGTGGAAGAAACTATTTTCCACTAACACGCAACTGAGGGGAAAAAAAGCATATGCTATATTCTCAATGGAACACTACTGTGCAATTAAAAAGATGATATTGCATTCTTCAAAAAAAATGCATAGAACTGGTGGTGATTATGCTTAGTGAAGTAAGTAAGGAGTTGAATGACAATTTCTATAGAAGGTTCTTCTGATTTGTGAAATATTGAAGTTTTAAACACACAAACTTGCCAATCTATTCCTAATAATTTCTGACAGTTATGGATGCTTGGGGACAATTATGAAAGGGGCACAGAACTCTAGTGGTGAGTGTGGTGTGAAATTGTATCTCTGTAATCTTAAAATCTTATAAACTATTAGTAAATCACTAATGGAAGTATTTAAAAGCTAAAAGTGATTATTGAATTTGAAATGAGAATGCTGAGATCAGAATAGTCAATGGTGTTAAATAGAACAAAGTCTCACAGAACAATACTACTTGACTTTGAAGTATTTATTCGGTGAAAAACAACAGAAGACACATATTGTCAGCTGATCTTTGATATAGGAGAAAAGACATTTCAATGGGGAAAAGACAATCCTTTCAACAAATTGTGTTGGAACATCAGGACATACACATGCAAAAATAATCATCTAGATGCTTACCTTAGGTATTTCACAGGATTTTACTCAAAATAGCTTCTAAAACTATTGTAAATACAAAATTATAAAATCTATAGACAATAAATCTAGGTGCGCTTGAATTTGGACATGAAAATATTTTAGCTATGTGGAAATGATTCATGAAAAAAGTCATATTGCCATATTTTACTAAACTAGAACTTTGTCTAGCAACTTACACTATAAGATAATGAAAGTCAAATTATAGATTAACAGGAAAAATGGTAAAGTTCACTTATGATAAAAATCAATGTCTGTGAGAATAAAAAATTATCAACATGTAGAAAAATAGGAACCTTGGCTCATAGTGATTGAAATTTAAATGGCACAGCCACCTCAGAGGACAGTTTGACAATTCTTTGATACAATTTCTTCTAGAGATGAACAACCTTTGCATAGAATCCAGCAGTTTTGTCACCTGTGTTTTAGAAAGATATGTTTACACTTCGTGTTTACACAAATATATGCCCATTGATATAGAAGATTTATTCATAACTGGGCAAATCTGGAAAATATCGACTAGAAGGTGAATGGTTAAATAGTACATTCACACAATGAAAAAAGTATCCATTGATTAAAAAAGTCATTCATTGCCATAATAGGAGTAGTCATAAAGGAAACCTAAATGTTTATTGTTATGTGAAAAGAGAGCTAATCTGAAAGGAGTACATATTATATGATTCCAACTATATGACATTATGAAAAAAAAAAACACTAACAAAAATTGTAGTTGTCATGCACTAGGAAAAAAGGAGGATACTTTTTAAGGGAGTGATATTATTATATAAAATACCTTAATGGCACCTAAGTTATGCATTTGTCAAAATCCACATAATTGTTTCATACAAAGAAATAACCCTCCTCTCAATTTTGTATTATAATTAGTGATGTATGAGCATTGCTTTAAAAAAAATTTATTTATAAAATGGAAATATTAGCAAGACCATACATAGGATAAGAGGGGTACATTTCCACTGCCAGAACTTATCCAATCCCCTACCTTGATAGCTTTCCTATTCTTTATCACTCTGGGAGTATGGACCCAGGATCATTATGGGGTGCAGATGGTGGAAGGTCATTTTATAACTATAACAAATTCATCATATATACTACTGCAAACTGTGGAAGAGAGCACAGAGTGATTGTGTTCATTTTTTCTGTAAAAATGAATTTTCGTAACGCAAATTAAGCTGATTTTAAAATCTATGAATGCTAATAATTTAAGGAGAAAAATACCTCAAATGCATAACATATAGAAATAAACAAGTAAGTGTCTAAATTTGTCTAGTTAATTTAAATCTGATGCAAGAAGAGAAACTGCTGTAACACCATATTTTCAAGAAGAGGACACATAATGATAAATAATAGATAGATTCATACAGACAGATGAATGATAGATTTTTATGACAAGAAATTTCAGGCTTTTCCAATTTATGGCTTTTTTGTGACAATCTAAAGACCACTGCAAAGGGAAGAGGGGATTTATGCAGAGATAACAAAGCTATCTGAGTTCGTCACCTTCGTGTAAATCGTCTAAAAGTCAAAGAAAATAAATATGTCATGGATTATTCAGATCAACACTTTGAAAATCAATGTGCTCCTAAAGCTTATGTCCCCTCTCCTCTGTTTCCCCAGAGACTCTACCAAAAGTATCATTTGATCTTTTGAATAAACAGATAGTCTTTGTTTGTGACTCCAGATCAAAGCTGGTACACAGATGGGGTGTCTCTTGGGAAAGGAAGTGCAAAGGATTCAGAGCTTATACTAAGTTAGCTCTGCATTTCCAACTTCCTGCACATCTGAGAAGTCTACTAAATCACATAGTTATTGAAATAACTATGAAAAAAGGAAAACAACTTTAGATATCTTTCCCTGTGTTTGGTCTTGGTAATAAGAAAGTACAACTTCATTGTTTTCACAAAACAAAAAAAAGCTTTTATCTTGTTATCCTTACTGAACACAATCTTCATTATCACATAACCTTTACTACAAGGATTTTACTTTAGTTATGAGTTGTTCTTAGCAAAAATAAATAAATAAATAAAATAAAAAGGTATTGACAATGAAAGCAATGAATCTAAGGGTGTGTCATTGATTTGGTCATGACAAAATCAGTGGGGCTTTATGCAAATTGTATGAAGTAGTTGACTATAGCTAAAGTTGATTATATTCTAGTTTGTTTGAGATATGCTTAGCATCACCAAGCATAACAAAATAAAAGACACTGCCTAGCACATATACAATATAGTCAGGTGGCTACAAGTAAAAACACACATAAATAAGACACTGAGCTTTCTTGAGAAGAGTGTTGCCATGGGAAATTGTGTTTTGTACTCTTGGAAGCACACTGACAAAATAAACTATTGGAATATAAGTCATTTGGAGGATGGGGACTGCCTGGAGGTAAAATTCTTATAGCAGGGTGAGAGAAAAAGATTGTTCTAAAATCCCATGGCTAGCTGCTAGTTCTGTCTGGTGTCTGGGTCATCGACCCTCTACTTAACTGCTCTTTCTACTATATTTTCTGCTTGTGTTCTTGGTTTCTAACTTATCAAATTATATTTGACAAGTACCATTGCAGATCACTTGTACTCATTTTCCTAGAATCTTGAACCTAAAAGAAAAAAAATTAGAATAAAGAAAGTAAAGAAAAATTAAATGCTTGGGATCAAAAAGTGCAGAAAGCCAGGTCTTTTCCAGGGCTACACATCTGATTAGTGAGTACAGCCATGGAAAATAAACAGATGTGCTGTGGACACCTCTAGTTTTCTACTAAAATTGCATGCATTGATCTATTAGTGTTACTTACAGCTTCATCTTCTGATATTCTACTTTATTTTCCAATTGCTGAGTTTTTAAAGCACTTTAGGAGAAGATAGAGAACCACTTTGGAGGATGTGCTCTTATCCTAAGTACAGAAAAGACTCTTGAGAAGACCTACTGTACCTGAACTTGCTGTCTCTAAAAAGCTTTTACTTTCTTTTCTTTCCTTTCCTTTTTTTTTTTGCTTCCAAGGTTATTCCTAGGCTCAGTGCCTGCACTAAGAATCCACTGCTTCTGGAGGCCGTTTATCACATTTTGTTGCCCTTGTTGTTGTTGTCATTGCTGTTGTTAGTACAGAGAGAAATGGAGAGAGGAAGGGAAAACAGAGAGGGGGAGAGAAAGATAGACACCTGAAGACCTGCTTCACCACCTGTGAAGAGACCTCCCTGCTGGTGGAGAGTTTCAACAGGGATCCTTAAGCTGGTCCTCTTTGTGCTTAGAGCCATGTGCACTTAATTAACCCTCTGTGCTACTGCCCAGCCCCCAGATTTTACTTTCTTTTACCATTTAATTGAGTACTATTTTTTTCTTGTTGTTGGTTTCTAATGCAGATTCTTAGCCAGGTAAAAGATGTATTCATTCTTCCTCAGTTTTGCAACATCTAGAATTTATATAGAGGGAAGCAATTTCTTAAAATAAGGAACTTCATATTCATATTCATTTTATAGGAAAAGTTGCTGAATTTAAATTCTTCTTTTATTGGGAGTCAGGCAAGTAGCACAGAGGGTTAAGTGCAGGTGGCACAAAGCACAAGGACCAGCATTAAGGATCCCGGTTTGAGCCCCCTGGCTCCCCACCTGCAGGGGAATTGCCTCACAGGAAGTGAAGCAGGTCTTCAGGTGTCTTTCTTTCTCTCCCCATCTCTGTCTTCCCCTCCCCTCTCCATTTCTCTCTGTCCTATCTAACAATGAAGATATCAACAACAACAACAAGAAGAATAACTACAACAATAAAAAACAACAAGGGCAACAAAAGGAAATACATTTTTTTTAATTTTTCTTTTATTTTCTTTTTATTGAAGAGGGTTAATGATTAACAGTCCGTGGAAAATACCATTATTGGTACATGTGGAAAACTTCTTAGTTTTCTTCAAGATTCTCTAACCCCCAGCCTTGGTCTTCCTCCACCATCCTGCACCAGGACCTGAAAGCTCCCCCTCTGACCTCCTCACCCCACCCCAGAGTCCTTTGCTATGGTGCAATACAGCAAACCCAGTCCAACTTCTGCATTGTCTTATCTCTTCTGTTCCTGTCTGTTCTTATATCTTAACTTTGTTTAACTGTGTATAAAATGATGCTATTTAAATTCTTAAAGAGACATTACATCCAGCCTATGCATGAATTGGGGCTGCAGCCAATTCATGATTTTGAACTACTACTGTTTACAAATCAGGGATAATAATACATTTTACTAAATATCAAATAATGCATGCAAATGTCTTTGAGCACTGTCTGGTCCATAGCAATGATATATATATATATATATATATATATATATATATATATATATATCCATTGTTGTTTGGATTGTTATTTGAGTTTTTAAACTAATCATCCACAATTTGTCCCTCCAGATTCATTAAATCCTTTTCTTAGTGCAGTTTTGTACCCTGGGAGGTTTCACTCTGTGGGATCTCTTCTCATAGCATCTTGTTTCTGGAGTACTATTTTCTAAAGATACTAGTAGAACACAAGAAGGCAAAAAAAAAAAAAAAAAAAAGAGAATAATTAAGCTGTTCAGTAACTGTATACCTTAGTAAACATCATAAAATGGGAGTATCAGTTATTCTGAGCCGCATCATTTGTGGCTATGGCTCTAACATCATTACTCTGGAATGCTTACAGGGATTGCTAATCTCTAATTTCCCCTCCAAGTTCTATTTGTTCTGCCTATGAATTTATAATTGTTTATGTCTAACTTCTCCTCATTGAGACTTGTGTATGCATTATCTATTCTCAGTTAGGAACTTAATTCCTACAATAATCACACTAATTACTAACTCTACTACAGCACAATCATTACCACTACTAAAAAACTCTTGGTTATATTCTATAAGTCCTGAGTAGTGTTACTGTTACAATCACTGTTATCAGTACTGTTATTCCACTGTTGTTTCTCTTATAAGAAGTAGAATATCAATATTATAACTGTTCAAGTGATATTATGAGTCTCACATTCAAATACTTGAGTATCATCTTATGGGATAAGTTATTGCTTTTTAATTATTTTAAATTATTTGAAGAAAATTTAAATTATTTTTATTGGAAGGAGTTAAATGAAAAATTACACTTCCTTCTTTTTTTTAATATTTTATTTAAGAAAGGATTAATAAAAAAAACCATAAGGTAGGAGGGGTACAACTGCACACAATTCCCACCACCCAATCTCCATAACCCACCGCCTCCCATGATAGCTTTCCCATTCTCTATCCCTCTGGGAGCATGGACCCAGGGTCATTGAGGGTTGCAGAAGGTAGAAGGTCTGGTTTCTGTAATTGCTTCCCCGCTGAACATGGGCGTTGACTGGTAGGTCCATACTCCCAGTCTGCCTCTCTCTTTCCCTAGTAAGGTGTGTCTCTGGGGAAGCTGAGCTCCAGGACACATTAGTGGGGTCTTCAATCCAGGGAAGCCTGGCCAGCATCCTGGTGGCATCTGGAACCTGGTGATTGAAAAGAGTTAACATACGAAGCGAAACAAATTGTTGAGCAATCATGGATCCCAAGCTTGGAATAGTGGAGAGGAAGTGTTAGGGAGGTACTCACTGCAAACTCTAGTGTACGTCTGCTTTCAGGTATATATTTTGCAGTAGTTTATGGATACGTGTGAACATAAGCTCTCTCTCACAGAAACTGGTGTATATCTAGGTTATGGGACTTTGTTAGAAAGTGAACCACCTGAGATGAAATTAGAGTGTACTATAAAAGGAAAGGTCTCACCTGAGTAATGAAGCTGAAGGGTTGTCATTCCACACGTGAAGTCTCTGGACACAGTCTGAGGTGAAGCATTTTGAGGTGGCAGTCGTTGCTTTGGTTAGGTTGTGATCGGTGGATGCAATATTATTTGGTATGGATTGGGAGATGCATACGGGAAAGTGGGCCCTATCCAAGGGTTCCAGGACTGGGGGAAGTAGGGGCTCTATAGTGGAGATGTGAGGTTCCTGCTGTCTTAGGGTTCAAAAAGACAATCAATAATTAATGTTATCATCACATTATTTGGTAATTGGGTTAACTTTGAAAAGTCCTTTTGTTAGGGTTTGCTGTACAGTATCCAGTATCTTGTATATAGCTGTGCTATTGGATGCTTCTAATCTACTTGGTCTAGGCTTTTGAGAGAGTCCGTATATCAAATACACAGCCTATATATTAAACAGATTCAGTTTGTGTTTTGAGAAACTTTGAGACGTACAACTGATTTTCCCCCTCATATTAATTAACTACTGATTTATATGTCTACATTTTGCTAGGAGTGTACATAAATACCATTCCCACCACCAAAGGACTGTGACCCATCCCTCCCACCCACTCCCACCCCCCACTGGCCCAGGAAGCTGCATGTCAACCCTTCACCACGGGGTTTTTACTTTGGTGCCCTACTTACAATTTGATCAGGTCCTGCTTTTAGTTTCCCTTTCAGCTCTTCTTAGTCAACTTCTGTTGATGAGTGGGATCATCCCATACTCATCTTTATCTTTCTGACTTAGTTCACTTAACATAATTCCTTCTAGCTCTGTCCAAGATGGGTCAGAGAAGGTGGGTTCATTGTTCTTGATAGCTGCATTCTTTTTTTTTTTTCTTCTACATTTCTTTTTTTTAATTATTTTTTTTTTAAATTTTTTATTTAAGAAAGAATTAGTGAACAAAAGCATAAGGTAGGAGGGGTACAGCTCCACACAATTCCCACCACCCAATCCCCATAACCCACCCCCTCCCATGGTAGCTTTCCCATTCTCTATCCCTCTGGGAGCATGGACCCAGGGTAGTTGAGGGTTGCAGAAGGTAGAAGGTCTGGCTTCTGTAATTGCTTCCCCGCTGAACATGGGCATTGACAGGTCGGTCCATACCCCCAGTCTGCCTCTCTCTTTCCCTTGTAGGGTGTGTCTCTGGGGAAGCTGAGCTCCAGGACATATTGGTGGGTTCTTCAATCCAGGGAAGCCTAGCCAGCATCCTGGTGGCATCTGGAACCTGGTGACTGAAAAGAGAGTTAACATATGAAGCCAAACAATTTGTTGAGCAATCATGGATCCCAAGCTTGGAATAGTGGAGAGGAAGTGTTAGGGAGGTACTCACTGCAAACTCTAGTGTAGTCCTGCTTTCAGGTATATATTTTGCAGTAGTTTATGGATACGTGTGCACATAAGCTCTCTCTCACAGAAACTGGTGTATATCTAGGTTATGGGACTTTGTTAGAAAGTGAACTACCTGAGATGAAATTAGAGTGTACTATTAAAGGAAAGGTCTCACCCGAGTAATGAAGCTGAAGGGTTGTCATTCCACACGTGAAGTCTCTGGACACAGTCTGAGGTGAAGCATGTTGAGATGGCAATCGATGCTTTGGTTAGGTTGTGATCGGCGGATGCAATATTATGTGGTTTGGATTGGGAGATGCATACGGGAAAGTGGGCCCTATCCAAGGATGCCAGGACTGGGGGAAGTAGGGGCTCTATAGTGAAGATGTGAGGTTCCTGCTGTCTTAGGGTTCAAAAAGAAAATCAATAGTTAATATTATTATCACATTATTTGTTAATTGGGTTAACTTTGAAAAGTCCCTTTGTTATGGTTTGCTGTACAGTACCCAGTATCTTGTATATAGCTGTGCTATTGGAAGCTTCTAATCTACTTGGTCTAGGCTTTTGAGAGAGTCCGCATGTCAAATACGTAGCCTATATATTAAAAAGATTCAGTTTGTCTTTTGAGAAACTTTGAGACATATAATTGATTTCCCCCTCTCATATTAATTAACTACTGATTTATATGTCTACATTTTGCTAGGAGTGTACATAAACACCATTCCCACCACCAAAGGACTGTGACCCATCCCTCCCGCCCACTCCCACCCCCCACTGGCCCAGGAAGCTAAATGTCTACCCCTCACCACTGGGTTTTTACTTTGGTGCCCTACTTACAATTTGATCAGGTCCGGCTTTTAGTTTCCCTTTCAGATCTTCTAAGTCAGCTTCTGTTGATGAGTGGGATCATCCCATATTCATCTTTATCTTTCTGATTTAGTTCACTTAACATAATTCCTTCTAGCTCTGTCCAAGATGGGTCAGAGAAGGTGGGTTCATTGTTCTTGGTAGCTGCATAGTATTCCATTGTGTATATATACCACAGCTTTCTCAGCCACTCATCTGTTGTTGGGCACCTGGGTTGCTTCCAGGTTTTAGCTATTATGAATTGTGCTGCTATGAACATAGGAGTACACACCTCTTTTTGGTTGGGTGTTATGGAGTCCTTGGGGTTTAACCCCAGGAGAGGAATTATTGGGTCATATGGAAGGTCCATGTCTAGCCTTCTGAGAGTTTTCCAGACTGCTCTCCACAGAGGCTGGACCAATTTACATTCCCACCAGCAATTTAAAAGAGTTCCTCTGTCCCCACATCCTCTCCAGCATTTGTTGCTGCTGTCCTTTTTGATGTATGCCATTCTTACAGGAGTGAGGTGGTATCTTAGTGTTGTCTTAATTTGCATTTCTCTGACAATCAGTGACCTAGAGCAGTTTTTCATATGTTTGTTAGCCTTTTGGATCTCCTCTGTGGTGAATGTTTTGTTCATTTCCTCTGCCCATTTTTGGATGGGGTCATTTGCTTTTTTGCGGCTAAGTTTGCTGAGCTCTTTATATATTTTGGTGATTAGTTTCTTGTCTGATGTCTGGCATGTGAAGATCTTCTCCCATTCTGTGAGGGATCTCTCTGTTTGTTTAATAGTTTCTTTGGATGTGCAGAAGCTTTTCAATTTGATGTAGTCCCATTGGTTTGTTTCTGCTTTGGTCTTCCTTGCAATTGGGTTTGATTCATCAAAGATGTCCTTGAGGTGTAGGTGGAAAAGTTTTTTACCAATGTTTTCCTCTAAGTATTTGATTGTTTCTGGTCTGACATCTAGGTCTTTGATCCATTAGGAGTTGATTTTTGTTTATGGTGAGATACAGTGGTTCAATTTCATTCTTCTGCATGTTTCAACCCAGTTTTCCCAGCACCATTTATTGAAGAGAGCCTCCTTTTTCCATTTAATACTTTGGGCCCCCTTATCAAAGATTAGATGCCCATAAGTGTTGGGATTTATTTCTGGGCTTTCAATTCTGTTCCACTGGTCTGTGTGCCTATTTTTGTTCCAGTACCATGCTGTTTTGATGATGATGGCTTTATAATATAGTTTAAGGTCTGGGAGTGTGATGCCTCCATTTCTGTTTCTTCTCCTTAAGATGGTTTTGGCAATTCTAGGTGTTTTCAGGTTCCAGATAAATGATTGTAGTGTTTGTTCTATTCTCTTAAAAAACCTGGTGGAACTTTGATGGGTATTGCATTAAATTTGTATATGGCTCTGGGGAGAATATTCATTTTGATGATATTTATTCTTCCAATCCATGAGCATGGGATATCTTTCCATTTCTTGGTATCAGTTTCTATCTCCTTGAGTAGGGACTCATAGTTTTCAGCATACAAGTCTTTCACTTCTTTGGTCCTAGGTATTTGATTGATTTGGTATTTATTCCTAGGTATTTGATTGATTTTGCTGAAACAGTAAATGGGAGTGATTTCTGGATGTCTTCTTCTTCAGATTTAGTCTTTGCATAAAGAAATGACACTGATTTTTGTACATTGATTTTGTAGCCTGATACCTTGCTATATTGCCTAACAACTTCCAGTAATTTTCTACTGGATTCTTTAGGTCTTTCTATGTATACTATCATATCATCTGCAAATAGTGAGAGCTTGACTTCTTCCCTTCCAATCTGTATCCCTTTGATTTCTTTCTCTTGCCTGATTGATATGGCAAGAACTTCCAATACTATGTTGAAGAGTAACGGTGACAGTGGACAGCCCTGTCTAGTCCCCGATCTGAGGGGGAATGCTTTCAGCTTCTGTCCATTGAGTATGATGTTGGCTGTAGGTTTGCTATATATAGACTCCACTATCTTGAGGAATTTCCCATCTATTCCCATTTTTTGTAGAGTTTTGAGCATGAATGAGTGTTGGATTTTGTCAAAGGCTTTCTCTGCATCTATTGAGATAATCATGTGGTTTTTGGTTTTGGTTTTATTGATATAATGAATGACATTGATTGATTTACGGATGTTGAACCAGCCTTGCATTCCTTGGATGAATCCCACTTGGTCATGATGAACAATCTTTTTGATGTGTTGCTGTATCCGGTTGGCCAAGATCTTATTTAATATTTTGGCATCTATGTTCATCAGAGATATTGGTCTGTAGTTTTCCTTTTTTGTTCTGTCCCTATCAGCTTTTGGTATCAGGGTTTGTTGGCTTCATAAAAGGTGGAAGGGAGTATTCCTGTTTCTTTAATCTTATGGAATAGCTTAAGAAGTATGGGTATTAACTGTTTCCTGAAAGTTTTGTAGAATTCGTTTGTGAAGCCATCTGGTCCAGCACTTTTGTTGTTGGGGAGATTCTTAATAACGGTTTCAGTTTCTTTGTCTGTGATTGGTGCATTTAGATTTTGTAGTTCTTCTTGGTTCAGTTTTGGAAGTGCATAGGTTTCTAGGAATTGTTCCATTTCTTCCAGATTCTCTAGCTTGGTGGCATATAGTTCTTTATAGAAGTTTTGCAGAATTCTCTGGATTTCTGTGGTGTCAGTTGTGATATTTCCTGTATCGTTTACAATTCTATTAATTTGAGTCTTCTCTCTTTTTTGTTTGGTGAGTCTGGCTAGGGGTTTGTCAATTTTGTTTAATCTTTCAAAGAACCAACATTTGGCTTCATTGATCTTTTGTATGGTTCTTTTATTTTCGATGTTGTTTATTTCTGCTCTAACTTTAGTGATTTCTGTCCTTCTGGTTGCTTTAGGGTTCCTTTGTTCCTCTTCCTCTAGGTCCTTGAGGTGTGTAGTAAGGTCGTTCATTTGGGCTTCTTCTTGGTGTTTAATATGTGATTGTATGGCTATAAGTTTCCCTCTCAGTACTGCTTTCGCTGTGTCCCAAATATTTTGAAGGTTGTGTCTTCATTTTCATTAGTTTCCAGGAACATTTGAATTTCCTGTTTGAGTGAGTCTTTGACCCAGTGGTTCTTAAGGAGCATGTTGTTTAGTTTCCAAATTCTATGTCTTTTAATAATTCTCCGTTTGTTGTTAAGTTAGTTTTACTCCACTGTGGTCTGAGAAGATACTTGGGATGATTTCAACGCTCTTGAATTTATTGATGCTGTCTTTGTGGCCTAACATGTGGTCTATCCTTGAGTATGTGTTATGTGGATTTGAAAAGAAGGTGTATTCCAGTTTTTTGGGGTGGAGGAGTCTGAAAATGTCCAAGAGGTCTAGTCTGTCAATCTCTTCATTCAATTCTCTTGTATCTTTATTGGTTCTCTGCTTTGTTTATCTGTCTAAGTTTGAGAGTGGGGTAATGAAGTCTCCCACTATTATTGTATTACTATTGATGTATTTTTGAATTTCTTTCAGTAGATGCTTAATGTATTTAGATGGTCCCTCGTTGGGTGCATAGATGTTAATAATTGTTAAGTCTTCTTGGCTGATTGATCCTCTAATCATTATGTAATGTCCTTGCCTATCTTTTACTACTTTATTTAATTTAAAATCTATCATGTCTGAGATGAGAATGGCTGTTCCTGTCCTTTTTTGTGGACCGTTAGCCTGTATGATAGTTTTCCATCCTTTCACTTTAAGTCTGTGTTTATCTTGTTGTGACAGATGGGATTCTTGCAAGCAGCATATGGTTGGGTTTTGTTTTCTGATCCATCCCCCCACCCTGTGCCTTTTGATGGGTGAGTTTAAGCCATTGACATTTATTGATATTATGGATTTAATGTATTGTAGTGCCATTGTTCTAAAAAACAATTTGTTTATTCTGATATATTGCAAGTATTATAGTGATGTTCTTGTTTATAAGAGGTCTTTTAGTACCTCTTTCAGGGCCAGCTTGGTGATAGTTGCCTCCTTTAACTGTTGTTTGTCTAAGAAGGTTTTGATCGCTCCATCTAGCTTGAATGAAAGTCTAGCAGGATATATTATCCTTGGTTGAAACCCTTTTTCATTCAGGGCTCGATAGATATCTTGCCACTCCCTTCTGGCTTTTAGAGTTTGAGTGGAGAAGTCTGCAGATAGTCTTATGGGTTTTCCCCTGTATGTGACTTTTTGTTTCTCTCTTGCAGCCTTTAGGATCCTTTCTTTACCTTACTTATTCTCATTGTGACTATGATGTGTCTTGGTGTCTTCAGGTCTGGGTTGATTCTGTTTGGTACTCTCTGGGCCTCTTGAACCTTGATATCCTTTCTGTTATTCAGGTCTGGGAAGTTTTCTTCTATTATTTCCTCTAGAATGTTTTCTTCCCCTTCCTCTCTTTCTTCCTCTGGCAGGCCAATTATACGAATGTTACTTCTTTTGAGATCATCCCATATGTCTCTGTTGTTGTTTTCAGTGCTGTCTCTCAATCTCTTTTTAAGCTCTTTCACCTCTTTCCTAGTTTTCACTAACTCATCCTCTGTATGACTAATTCTGTTTTCTGCTTCTGTTAGTCTGCTTTCCCTTGCCTCAGCTTCTTTCTTCATTACAGCTATTTCAGATTTCACTTCTCCAATTGCCTCAAGATAATCAGTATTTTCCTTGGGCGTCTCAACTGTTGTTTCTCTAATACTGCCATTCCTTTCCTCCAATGTTGTTTTCATTTCTGTGATTAATAAGTTTATTATTGCTTGCATACTTTTCTTATCTATGGTTACTTCTGACTGATTTGTGGTTTCTTCTGGGCTCTTGTCTTCATTCATTGGGGTAGCAGTTTTATTTGTTTTTAATCTACCCATTTTTTTAATGTTTTTCTCTCTTTTTTTTTATGCTCTGTTGTTCCTCAGTTGTTGTGTTTTGAGCACAAGTAACACTGTACTAAATACCTTTATGACAATTACACTCACCAACCTCCGGAATAACAGTAGCGACTGAAGTAAGTATTGAAGGAGTTTAATTGTTACCAGTTAGCCAAACAATTTCTCCAGTCCCTGAAAAAATAGTAATCAAATCCCAGTGAAGAAAGAGAAAAGAAAGAGAGGATAGCAAGAATAGACAGTTATGCAAATCTACTATCCGCTGTATATTCTAGGGGTAACAAGAGGGGAAAGGGAACTAGAGCAGAGATACACACATAGAGAGTCCACTCTGAGTCAGATTTCTTCCCCAAAGTAATTCACAAATTCAGAAAGGCAAAGAAGGAAGAAGTGTATGACAAGATTAAAAAAAGAGAGAGAGAGACGAGAGAGAAAAGGTAGAAGATAAGAAAAAGAGTTGTAATTAAAGAGCAGTGAATGGAAATTCCCAAATGTGTATCAGTGAATTCAAACTGCACCCTGTTTGGTGGTGTGGGGGATCCTGCTAGGAACTGGTCCCCAGCGACTGCTGGGGGAGGGGGGGCGGGAAGGAGGTATGCTTGAAAATTAAAAGGAAGAAAAAAAAATTTTTCCCCCTTTTTTCCCTACTCTAATTCTTAACCCAAATTAAGTTATAGTCACCTCCTTGATGTTACTGCTAGGACCCCTTATTGGCTGGCCTGCTAACGGCATAAAATCCTACCGTTTCCAGGATTTTTGGTCGGAGCTCAGCTGCTAGCAGCTTCTCAGTCCGCCATCATCAGGGAAACCCCCCCCCTCCAGACTTTTTTAAAGGATTTCTCGAAAATGAAAACTAGCTCCAAGTCCTTTGATCCAATGAGAGCTATACTCAAGGATGTCCTCGGATCCGCCCACAGGGTCGCGGTGGTCTCTGGAGACTCCCAAGAGAAAGCCCCCAAGCTACAGTGCTCCCTCCCGGTCCTCTGCCGGTCGCCCAGCAGCCCTCTGCAACCGGCGGAGGAGCCGCCTTCCCGGGCGGAGGACAGTGCCTGGCGCACCTGCCTTGCCTGCTGCCGCCTGGGAAGTCTGGAGCAGCTGCCTGCTAGTCTGTGCCACCTTTACTCTAATTCTTAACCCAAATTAAGCTATAGTCACCTCCTTGTTGTTATCGCTATGACCCCTTATTGGCTGGCCTGCTAAAGGCAGAAAATCCTACCGTTTCCAGGAGATGTGGTCGGAGGTCAGCAGCTAGCGGCTTCTCAGTCTGCCATCTTCCTTCAGTCCCTACACTTCCTTCTTTAAGCATTCTAGAATCATAATTTCCAAATAAAACATATCCATCTCTTATTTTATTTTATTTTCCTAAAAATCTGTCATCATAATAATTAGTTCCATTTTCTTTTTCCTCCAATAGCTGTTTACTTTTGATTGATCATCTAGTCTTCTATATCTATACCTACAGAAGTATTTTCTCTTGTTTAAATGAGAAGACGGGAGTCATCTGGTGATTACTTTATTGCTTTCACTTAGCTGCTGCACCAACCAAAATTAACACTATAACTATACACAGGGAATCATTAGAGGCAAGAAAATACCAAGGAAATCCATCATAATAGTATCAATGAAGTGTGGAGGTAAGACTGACATTTGGCCAGTCAGGTACTCTTTCCATGACTTTCTGTTGGTTTCATCAGTAACTGGCTTGTTTTTATAAACTTGAGTCAAACTCCTCTACTATTGAAGTCATGAGAAGATGCTGCATCTGTGTAAATGACTCCTGCAGCAGACTCCACCTCTGTGTATTTGCCAAGAATCTTCTAGCTGCCTAAGCTCTGATAAATATCACTAGCTGGATGAATACTATAGGCATTTTGACTCCTGAGAGGCTGACTGACATTTTCTCATACCAAGAACTTGCTCTTTATTTAAAAATAAAATATTTTGTGGTCTTCAGTAATATGAGTGTTATTCATAGTTTCCGTTAGCTTTTTCAATTATTGTTTAAAAATAGATTCTACCAAAAACATACAAATTGGAATATAATTCAATATATATTAACATATCTTAATATCAAGATATTACATTATTGTATTAATCCCACTGTCACTTCTTGCATTGTTTCTTCCTATCTTATTTGTCTTAACTTTACTGGAGGATTAATAGGTTACATGTACAAATTGTATGTGGGTACAATTTCTCTTCTCCTTGTGATAAGTGTCTGTTAAGCATTCTCACACCTGACTCAAGTTATTTTCCACCATCATGCAGCAGATCCCCAAAACTCCCTTTCTTTCCCAATACACCAAACCTAGTTCACGCTTTACTTTGTGTTTTCACCTTCCGTCTTTCTTCATTAAGTTTTATCTATCGTGCGATCATCCTGTATTCATTCTTCTCATTTTGTGTTATCTCAACATGATTCCTTCCAATTTCCTCCAAGATGAGGTGAAGGAGCTGACTTCAATATTTTTAACAGAAGAGTATTATCTCATTGTAAATATAAACCACAGTTTTCATAGTCACTCATCTGTTGCTTTCAAGCTTGGGCTACTATGAACTGTGCTGTTAAGAACATTTGAGTACAAAAATCTCTTTAGATGGGTGTATTTGCTTCTTTTGGATATAGTCCCATGAAAGGAATTGCCAAGTCATAGGATAGTTCTATTTTTACTGTTCTGAGGTGTCTTCACACTACTTTCCATGGGTGCTAGACCAAGTTGCATTCTGATCAGCAGTATAAAAGTGTTCCTTCCCCATTGTCATTTCTTCTAATTTCACCTACTCCATTATTTTTGTTGCTATTATTGATTGTCATTACTCTTTGTTGTCAGGAAATATTCTTTTAAAAAATGTCTCATTTCAAAGGTCATAATCTCCATACCATGGTAAGCATCCCTACTATACCCACAGAAAGAAATCAAGCTTAATGTAAATCAAAAATCTTACCAGTCCCAGAGATTCCATAATTTCTCCTTCAAAATCAAGATAGTCATTGACACACAGAGAGAAACCATGGGAAGTAGTGTTCAATTGGCATGCGTATCTCATTCCATTTGGCTAGTTTAAATATTTTATTATGCTATACGTGCTTCTTTTTATATGGTTGTAATTGTGATAGGCATGTAAATGACAGTATCAAAATGATGCTTGTTTTGGAAACTTGCTAATTAGAAGCAGGGGTCAAAAATCTCCTTTCTTAGGAATTATAACTTCCATCTTAAACTCTTTCCTGCACATTTTGAGCCCTGGCATTACAGTCCCACATAAGTTAAATTACTTAGCCCTAGCCTAATTGTCTCGTATAATGCCTTTCTCTCTTTTTTAAAATTTTTATTTATAAAAAGGAAACACTGCCAAAAGCCATGGGATAAGAGGGGTACAACTCCACACAATTCCCACCATTAGAACTCTGTATCCAATCCCCTTCTCTGATAGCTTTCCTATTTTTTATCCTCAGGGAGTATGGATCCAGGGATAAAGGTCATTGTGGGGTGCAGAAGGTGGAAGGTCTGGCTTTTATAATTGCTTCCCTGCAGAACATGGGTGTTGGCAGGTCAATAAATATTCCCTGCCTGTCTCTCTCTTTCCCTAGTGGGGTGGGGCTCTGGGGGAGTGGGGCTCCAAGACACATTTGTGGGGTCGTCTGCCCAAGGAAGACCAGTTGGTATCATGTTAGTATCTGGAACCTGGTGGGTGAAAAAACAAGTTAACATATAGAGCAAAAAAAATTGTTGACTAATTATGAACCTAAAGGCTAGAATAGTTCAGATGGGGAGTTGGGGGACTTCTGTTTTGTAGATAGTTGTCCTGTTTTAATTATATTCCAAAGAGCCCATGAATATACTAGTTTTTATCTTTCTTCCTTTTTTTTTTTTCCTGAGTCTGACATCTGCTATGCAGGTGGATCCAAGTTATTATCGGGGGAGATGATGCTGGAAAAAGGATCAGAAAGCTGGATCAGGGAAGAAAGTAGCTCCCAAATATGGAAAAGTTGTGTAAATATTATTGACTGTAAACTTCATCGATTTGATCAGATCTGGGGCCCATATTCAGCTTAGGAGCTTATGTGACCTCTGCATCCCTGTAGGTCTGAGCATCATGAGTAGGAACCTTCCAAGCTGCCCCAATTTCAGGACCCATCTTCCTCAGGTGGAACATAGAGTATGTTGTCCAGCCTCCCTTTGAATGATGGAACACTCTCCACCATTGTTGATCCACATTGAGGGCAAGGTCCTATGGGGGCCCACAAAGGGGCCTATTGTGTTGTTCCTGATGTAAATGACCAGTAACAATGGAGAAGGGGATCTATTCAAGATCTAGGTACATAATGTATTTTTGGTAATCTCAGGACTCCCTGACTAGGGCCCCAGCTGATGGGGTGGCCTGATACTGACTAAAGAGTTATCATTAAATTGTGCCAGTTTCTTGCCCTTATTCAGCTTTTGCAGTCCTTACTTTGATAAGGTTAGCTTTGGAGTAAGTAAGGGAAGTATAATAGGAAGTAGGTGAGAAGGGTATCTAAGTCTAAGTATACACTATTTCATTATGAACTTTATGGTGTCATTTTCCTGCATGTTTCTCTCAATTCATACCAAATAATATTGCATCTGCTGATCCCTACCCAATCAACACAACAAGTACCACCTCAACATGCTTCACTTCAGACTGTGTCCAGACATCAGGCATGGAATGTCAACCTTTCTGCCTCATTACTCAGGTGAGATCTTTCCTCTCATAGGATTCTCTAATTCCATTTCAGGCAGTTCACATCCTAACAAAGTTTCAAAACTTAGATATAGACCAGGTCCCATGAGATAGGGCATATGTTCACATGTATCCATAAATTAGGGCAAAACATATACCTGAAAACAAAAGTGCACAATAGAACAGTGTGCAGATACATATCCTGAAGAGATGAGAAATTTTACTCATCTGGCAACAATTGTCTAGTCAATCCTTATTTCTCCAGTACAGTGATTTGGACAAAAAATAAAGTTTTGTTAAGCTCACAGACTTTGTAGGTCAGCAATTTGGACAGGTAGGGAGAATTTAGCTAAGAGTGCCACCCTAATGAGTATATGAAGGGCTCTTTACCAGCACCTGAATGAAAAAACTTCTAGAAAACAAAGATAGATTGGTCTTTCTATTGGGTTTAACATTCTTTTTTTTTTTATTTTTTACTTTTTATTTATAAAAAAGGAAACACTGAGAAAAACCATAAGATAAGAGGAGTACAACTCCACTCATTTCCTACCACCAGCACTCTGTCTCCCATCCCCTCCCCAGATAGCTTTCCTATTCTTTAACCCTCTGGGAGTATGGACCCAGGGTCATTATGGGGTGTAGAAGGTGGGAGGTCTGCCTTCTATAATTGCTTCCCTGATGAACATGGACATTGGTAGGTCGATCCATACTCCCAGCCTGTTTTTCTCTTTTCTTAGTGGGTCAGACCCTTGGGGAAGCAGGGCTCCAGGACACATTGGTGGGGGTTGTCTGCCCAAGGAAGTCAGGTTGGCATCATGACAGCATCTGAAACCTGGTGGCTGAAAAAAGAGTTAACATATAAAGCCAAACAAACTGTTGAGTAATCATGAACCTAAAGGCAAGAATATTGCAGATGAAGATTTGGGGTCTCCATTTTTGAAATAGCTAGTACATTCATTTTAGGTATATTCTTAAATGTTTTTGCCTGAGACTGACATCTGATATGCAGGTGGATCCAAGTTATTGTCTGGGGGGATGATGTCATGACTGGAAAAAGGCCTAGAAAGCTGGATCAGGGAAGAGAGGGACTGCCAAAGATGGGAAAAGTGTATACATATCATTGACTGTAAACTCCATGGATTAGATCTGGGGCCCATATTCAGCTTAGAAACCTATGTATCCTCTGCATCACTGTAGGTCTGAGCTCACATTCTGTGGTCATGAGTTGGAACATTCTAATTTGAACCAATTTCAGGACTCATCTTCCTCAGGTGTTATATAGAGTATGTTATCCAACCTTTCTTTGGAGGATAGAACGTTCTCTAACATTGTTGATCCACATTGAAGACAAGGCCCTATAGGGGACCACAAAAGGGTCCATTATGTTGTTCCTGTGTTTATCTTTCTTATTGGAAGACAGATTCATGTTAGTTAACATTATTTGTTGGTTTAAGACTGGAAGTGTCTGTTTCCAGCAAACAAAATTAAATTCCAGGGTGTTTTATAAAATGCTCTTGAAAGTAACATGCCATAATTTTTGCTTTACTCTTAAATAATACATAGTGTTGTCAAGTTTAGCTAAACTCAAGGGGAAAGAACAAATATTTTTTCAATATTTATTTATTTATTCCCTTTTGTTGCCCTTATTTTTTTATTGTTGTAGTTATTATTGTAGTTATGACTGGTGTCATCATTGTTCGATAGGACAGAGAGAAACAGAGAGAGGAGGGGAAAACAGAGAGGGAGAGAGAAAGATAGACACCTGCAGACTTGCTTCACCACCTATGAAGCAACTCCCCTGCAGGTGGGGAGCCTGGGACTCGAACCTGCATCCTTACGCTGGTCCTTGTGCTTTGCACCACCGGCGCTTAACCCACTGTGCTACCGCCTGACTCCAGGAACAAAGATTTTCTGTGTAAAGTGTACTGCACACTAACCGATTGCACCACTGGAGCTCCTGGACAAAGATTTTATTTCCTTCTTTTCTCTTCTTCTCACTGTCTCAATTGTTCTGTTTCTTTCTCCATCTCTGTATCTCACTTACTTTTCTTCTTTTCTTCCACTTTTTTTTTCTTCTATTGATAAGGGTGATTGCTGAGGCTCAGTAATACACCACTCTAGTGCTACAGGCAGGCCCCCTTTTTCTTTTGGACAAAGGGTAAAAGACAGACATAATAAGACAGAGAGAAATAGAGTCACCTGAAATACTGCTCCATCATTCCTGAAACTCCTCCAGTACAGATGGGGACTGAAGGCTTGAATCCAGGTCCCCATGTACTGTAAGATATGTGCTCTACTCGGTACCCTACCCAACCCCAATAGCTTTCACCTGTTAGTAAGATAAGTGTCAAAGAATTTGAAGTCTTGTTTAAAATTTCCACAGTATGCAAATGTAAGAAGATTTAATGTAGGAAGAAATCTCTGATGATGTAACACTGTCCAAACTTCATTTCTGGCTATATATATATATATATATATATATATATATATATATATATATATATACTAAGTACTACTACAAATCTACAAATGCATTATTCTCTTCAAAGAACCAACTTTCATATTTACTAGCTTGTTCTATTACATTTTTTTCTTGTCTCCAGAGTTATTGCTGAGGCTCAGTAACAGTACTATGAATATATTGCTCCTGGTAGCCAGTTTTTCTTTCTTTTTCTTTTCTTATTTTTTTCTTTCTTTCTTTTTGATTCAGTAGGACAGATAGAAATTGAAAAGGGACGGGGACACAGAAAGAGAGAACTACAGACAGTTGCAGACCTGCTGAACCACTTGCAAAACCACTGCAGGTAGGGCATGGGGTTTGAACCTGGATAATTGCTCAGGTCCTTGAGCATATTACTTTGTGCTTATAACCAGGTGCACCACTTACCGGCCCCCTCCCAGTATATATGTTCAACTGCTTCCAAGTTTGTCCTCTTTTCTCACCACATTATAATTTGTATTTCTTTTCCAAATACATTAAACAGGATACACATCTCTGATTTCAGATGTTTTTTTAATGTATAAAATATGTGGTTTTAGTTTTTGTTCTCCCTAACTACTGTTTCAATGCATGCTTTCAACTTTGATTTAATGTATCGTTTTCCATTTTTCAATATACTTTTCATTACTCTATGTTTCCTGCTGGATGTATCTACATGTATGTCTGTCTGCCTCAGTATAATAAAATATTAAAAAGAAGAAGAAGAAGAAGAAGAAGAAGAAGAAGAAGAACAAGAACAAGAACAAGAAGAACAAGAAGAAGAAGAAGAAGGAGAAGAAGAAGAGGAAGGAGAAGAAGGAGGAGAAGAAAATGAAGAAATGTTAGTAGGAGACACCTCATTTGGAAAACTTCTTTGAAGTCTTAAAATCAGTAAGCATCAACATTAAGCTCTGCAAGTTTGGTATCTTGGATATTGAAGTCCAGTGGAGAGTATTGGTGTCTCAAGGCAATGTTTAATGGTGACAGTATACATAATTTGACTTAAGAACTTCTCAGATTATCCCTGTCATTTAACAGGACTACAAGAGACTATAGTATTTATTTTAAGTAATAAAGTGATTTTACCAACATTTATTATGTATAAGGTGACAAAATTATATTCCTCAGATTACTGTACAACTCCAAAGCTAAACTTAATTAGAAGTTATTTTCAGTGTAAAATACCATGAGTCAACTTTTTTTCCTCCTATTTTTGCTATACAGTTTATAATCAAAATCATTAAAATGAATATTTTGTGTCAGGTAGTAGCGCAGCAGATTAAGCCACTTGGCACAAAGCCCAAGGTTTAGCCTAAGGATCTGAGTTTGAGCCCCCGATTCCCCGCTTGCAGCAGGGTCGCTTCACAAGTGGTGAAGCATGTCTGCAAGTGTCTTTTTTTCTCCCCATCTCTGTCTTCCCCTCCTCTCTCCATTTATCTCTGTCCTATCCAACAACAATGGCATCAATAACAACAATAATAATAACCACAAGGGCAACAAAAGGGAAAAAATAGCCTTCAGGAGTAGGGGATTTTTGCTGCTGGCACTAAGCCCCAGCAATAACCCTGGATGCAAGAGAGAGAGAGAGAGAGAGAGAGAGGAGAGAGAGAGAGAGAGAGAGAGAGAGAGAGAATGACAAAACATTTAAAGAAAAGAATATTTTGCATTGACAAAATAATGATTACAACTGACTATTTGAGAAAACTGTATTGATAGAAGTTGGAAATTAAATAGACATCATTATCAGTCATCTGTTTCAATGAAAATATAAACTGGTAGATATTCCTCTGAAAGAGAAAGAAAAGCAAGTGATGAAAGTTTTATCATTATGTTTGGGAAGATGACTTAATGATAAGATACAGAAATCAAATGTGTGAACTGGTAGGCTTGAACATCCTTATCATATGTACCAGAGCAGTATTCTGATCTCTCTCTAACTAAATAAATTAATTAATAAATAATCTATGAAAATAATAAAAGCCACAAATATTATAATTTTTCCTGTCAAAAATGTTTAGACCTTTGACAAATAAAGTTCACTTACTGAGATAGTTTCCATCAATAACCCTATTCATTTAATAATATCCATCTTTTACTGCCCTTTAATTATATCAAATCTTCTCTAAGATCAAAGAGCTGTCATGACTTATTTTCTTCTTCTACTGCCCTCCAGCCTAAGTTATTCACACAATTTGCATATTTTTTTACATCCATCCCCCTCACAATATATACCTGGAAAAACCTATTACATTTCTCTCTCGATTGACTGTCTTTGTCCAAAATCTATTACAACTTTAGATTTTTCACTAAGGCAACTATTATTTTATTATTTTCTCTACTGTATATAAAAATATGTAAGTGGACATTGAAGTTAAATTGAAATGAATTACCAGCACTACATTGGACTCCACTGAAAAATAGAGGTTTATGTTCTATATAAATATGTTTTCCTTCCAAAGACTCTTAGTAATATTGCTTAATCTTTAGCTTGTAAGACTAAAGAATTTGGAGTAACTTTACACCATCATGGATATTTAAGACATACCACACATATCATCAAAGTTCTAGTATCATCTCACTGTTAAAAAGAGTCCTCTGAGAAATGAGTGAGATAGCTTACCCAGTAAAGCATAGACTTTGCCATGCATAGAGACCTAGGTTCAAGCCAAGCCCCCAAATGACACATGGGAGCACTTTGGAAGCAGTGGAATGGTAATAAGCTGTCTTTTATTTTCCTCTTTGCCTCTCCTTCTCTCTGTCTCTCAAACTCTGTCTTACAAATAAAGAAGTCCACCTAGAATGGTGGAATCATGTAGGTGTGGAGCTCCAATTATAATCTTGGCAAAATAATAATAATTAGAAGGAGAAGGAAAGGAGAAAAGAAGAAGTATTCCTCTAGGAAATTCCATATGATGATGGATTGGTTCTCTCTCTTTTTTCTCACTCTCTCTCTCTCTCAAAAAGTAAATAAATAAATAAATAAGCAGAAATAAAACTTAACCAGAGAGCAGTAGAATTGTATATGTGCTGCTGAAACAAACAAAAACCCCCTCTACCTGTTTATCCTGCTTACTCTTCCTCTTTTCCTCTAATAACCATTATGGTTTTCACAGTCAAAGAGCTAGCACTTTTTTAATGAAAATTATTTGGATGGAAAGAACATGTAGTATGAAAGCTGACACATCCATTCTCAAGTTGTACTGCAGATGACTTATTATAGTTGAGAGTGGTTGAAATTTTAGCAAGTCTTAGGAAAGTCCTTAGCTAGGTATAATGATAACTTGAGAGCAGTTATTATACTTCTTCTAGCGTTTGCCTTTCTTCTGTAGCCAGTCAACAGCGTCAGGCTGAAAGCTGTCAGGAGCTGCTTGTTGCTGGCTTTGAAAGTGACTGGGATCCATGTGGATTCAGTCGGTTAGGAAGGATCGTCAGTTTCCCCAATGAATGGGTACTCACAGGATGCACCACGAGAAGGTTGATCCAATGCATCCAGTTATTATACTGATGCATAGGATTACAAACAAGAAATTATTTCTAATTTTACGTATGAAGTTTAGAGAATTCCAGAATAGCTAAATACCCTAGGGTACTGGATACACTTGTACACATATCCAAAAACAAGGGCAATCATATAACTCAAAGTCAAAGTGCTCGATAATGGTTGAAATGCCTAAAGAAGGCATCATAAATTCTGTAATTGATTGATTTAGACCAAATTAACAGGGCAGTTTAGCAGAAAGGCCCAAAGAAGACAGATCCCCAAAACCTAACTCTGGCTTGGCTCAACAAATGGTACTCAATGTTTAAACAACTAAGAGAAAACCAAAGATGATAAGATAAAGAAAGGACTACAAAAGTTGGATAAGGGTAGGAGACTGGCCCACTTAATAATGGCCTGTTTAGTAAATATCATACCACCTGATCATCTGGAGCCCTAGTTAGGAATCCTTGGATTCCCATACACTTATGATGGGCCTTGATCTTTAAAGGGTCCCTCTCTCCATTGTCACTGGTTGCTTCCATAAAGAACAGTGTCTTGTGGTCCTCCCATGACCTTGGCTCTATCATAAAGCAATGACAGTAGGGATAGCCCCAGTCTCTGAAAGGAGGCTGGGAGTATCCTGCCCTGCCACTCAGAAATGACTAGTTCTGAAATGAGTGAAGCCTGCAATGTTCCTCAGATGTGACCATGAGCTATAAGCTCAGATGCTATATATAAATATGGATTTACACATGGGCCCTGGAGCAGGTAGATGGAGGTAGATAGTTAATTTTAGCCACAGAATTTTTTTTGTTTGTTTCTGTAAGAATGGGAACTACTCCCTTCCCTAATCCAACTTTCTAGTTATCACCCAGAGAGAGAAGGAAAAGGAGAGGGACATATGGAGGTAGCTAGTTTTCTCCACTTTGACACCATTGTCTCAGACAATATTCTCATCCAACCTCAGGCTGACTACCAAACTCAAGCAAAATTACTGTAGTTGTATGCCCCCAAGAACATGCCTAAAATGGTTCTCCTAGCTTTCTTCTACCACAAAATCCTTAATCTCATCTTCTCTGGTTGTGGTTCCTATAAATTCACCATTTTGTCTCAATTTAGGTTATGCCACCTTCCTGACACCAAGTTACAGACACTACCATGACTCCACCCCTACTTCTCTGGGCAGATAATCTCAACAATGTGTCCTGGACCCTTCTATCTCCAGAGCTCTGGTCCACTAGGGAAAGATAGAAATAGGCTAGGGGTATGGATAGACCTGTCAATGCCCATGCTCAGCAGAGTAGCAGCTACAGAAGCCAGAACTCCTACCTTCTACTCCCCATAAACAACCTTGATCCATACTCCCAGTGGAGGAGAAGTTATAAGATAAAGATAAGAGGATCTGCTGTCCAGCTCCATCAGCACCCAGAGAGAGAAGGAAAAGGAGAGGGACATACGGAGGTAGCTACCATGTTATGAGTGGCTTAGAGGGGAAAAGAAGATTGAATCAGAAAAAGAAGGGGCAAGTATGTATAAGTGTGGACAGATAGTTGTAGCTGGCCCATGTCTACAACTTTAAGGGAACTGTGGTGGATTGCAGTGGGGGTAGAGGGGGAGTGAAGATTAAGAACCCTGATGGTGGGGATGGTGTGGATTCAAACTCCTGTTGACATGTAATTCTGTAATATAATATAAAAAATTAAAAATAAATAAATACTTATACTACTAAACAAAAAGTATCACTAAGTATTGGTTACCTAGAAATCCAGACTTTATTTACTTTTTAAACATTTTTTATTTATTTTTTACCACCAAGATTATTACAAGGTTTCTGTCTCTGCACAGGAAATCCCTCACCTCTGGCAGCCTTTTCTTTCCTTCTTTCATTTTTTTTTTCTAATAGAGCTAGAGAACAACAGAATTGGTGAAACAGGGAGAGAAAGGAAGACAGATGTGACTCTGCTCCACAGATCATCAAGTTTTGCCCATGAGACAAACATGGGGAGGAAGACAGGTGCTTGAACCTGGGTATTTGAGCAAGGTAATGTACATTGTACAGGGTGTAGTGGCCTCAAAAAGCAAGGTTTAGATTTAGGAATGGTATCTTCGAAACCAATTATAGCTTGCCCAAGGATAGCAAGATGTATTAGAAATTCGGTTATATAAAGTGTCTTATTGCAATCCTTTAAGTTTTATTTCTTCAAAGGGAATGGAAGATTTTATAGTGACATAGCTAGTAACTGATGTTAAATAATCAAACCATCAATTTTGCCACAAATCTGTTTGTCTTTCCTATATTAAAATGAGATAGACTGAATTAAAACTTCCTATTTTTTTTATAAGACGTATTTTGCATAGATAAATATATAACAAACTAGAATGAGAATGATTTCAGATGTGTTTCTGGAATGCAATTTGACTTATACTTGTTTCAAATTAGAATTAAAATGTAATTTCTGGTAAAGGTCTATCTGGACCTGGGAACTCCAAGTGAGAGAAGGATTTCTAGGCCAGTAGGAGAGAGACTGTGGAGGAGGGGACAAAGAGAAAGCACAGTAGAATATTGTAGGTCAACTATAAAACAGCAAGATGGTGTTGAGAAGGATAAATGGAGCAGGTGGTGACTTTGACTTTTACCTCTGCAACCAGGAGGACTAGCTCCCAAGCCAGAGGTGGCTTGCTAGTGGAGATAGGCAACCAGAGTCTGGGAGGACCCCTGTGGAGTTGAAGGCCTCAAGCAAGGTTCCAAGACAGAACCTTTTGTTGGAGCTCAGCTGGAAGCCATCTGGGCCCACCTAGGTGCAGTTTGAGGTGGGTATAGTCTTTTGGTTTGAATTGCAAGCTGCTTGGTGTTTTTTTTTTTCCCTTTCTCTCTGGTTTGGCTTTTGTTGTTGTTGTGTTGGCTGGAATTTCTTTGTCATTTCTTCTGTGGGGGGAAGTTTGGTTTCCAGTGGTTTTAACCCACCTTGCTAAAGACAGTCACAAGCCTCATTTTAAATTGGGGGAAGGGGTAGTCTTTGGCTTGGCCTTATTTGTAAACTGCTTGGTGTTAGGTTTTGTTTTTCTGTTTATTTATTTGTTTGCATTTCTGTTAATGTCCCTTCTCCCTGGTTTGATTGATATGTAAATATAGGCTATTTACTATTGTGGTTGTGTTGGCTGGAATTTCTTTGAGATATTTTTTGTGGGAGGAGTTAAGAGTTCCTATGGTTTTACTTTTTTCCCCTCTTCTCTCTCTTTCTTCTTTTTTCTTTCCTTTCCATTTTTGTTTCCATCTCTCTGGTTTGATTAATCTTTGCTTTTGTTTTAGCTGTTATAATGGCTGGTATTTCTCTGTGATTTCTTTTTTGAGAGGAGTTTGGTTTAGCGTGGTTTGTTTATTTATTTATTTATTTATTTATTCTGTTTGGTATTTCAGTCACTTCATCTCATCTTCCAAAGGCAAAGTCAGCCCTAAAAACTCCTGAATCAGACCAAAACATGACTCACTTCAATTGTCTGAGAACAAGCAAATAAGAGGTCACACCACACAATAATTGAACAGCAATAGCTAGGACACAAAATGCAAAGCAAATGGTTAGATTTTAAAGTAAATAAATAGATAAATAAAAATAATCATAGTAATGAACTGTAAGAGGAGTCCAGAAAATATTTCAAGCACTCTAGAAGAAACTAAGATTGAGGAAAGTATCCAAACATTAACTGAAGCAATAATCACAGGAGTGAGGAAAGCTTTTGAGGAAAATACTGTCAGAAATAAGGAAATAACAAATAAGACCCTGAAAGAAAATAGTAAAAGTCCCAAAATATGGAAACTCAACAACACACTGTTTAACAACTATTTGGTCAAAAAGTAACTAAAAGAAGAAATTAAAATACTCCTAGAATCAAATGAAAATGAATACAAGAGCTATCAATCTATTTGGACACAGCTAAAGCAGTACTTAGAGGGAATTTTGTAGCCATACAAATGCACATTAGGAAACAAGAAAAAAGCTCAAATAAACACCCTGACTATATACCTTAAAGACTTAGAGAAAGAGGAACAAAGGAACCTTAGAGCAATAAGAAGGACTGAAGTAACTAAAATTAGGACAGAAATAGATAACAACAAACATAGAAGAATCATAAAAAAGATCAATAAAGTTAAATGTTGGTTCTTCAAAAAAGTAAACAAAATTGACAAAACCTTAGACTAAACAAAAGAAAAAAGGGAGGAGACTCAAATAAATAAAATTGTAAATGATAGGGGAGATATCATAACATACACCACAGAAATTTAAAATATCGTTAGAAGCTTCTTTTTTTTAATTTTTCTTTATTGGGGGATTAATATTTTACATATGACAGCAAATGCAATAGTTTGTACATGCATAACATTTTTCACTTTTACAATAACAATACAACCTGCACTAGGTTCTCTGTCATCCTTTTCAAGGACCTGTACTCCTCCCCCGCAAAAAACCCCAGAGTCTTTTAATTTGATGCAATACACCAACTCCAGTTCAGGTTCTACTTGTGTTTTCCCTTCTGATTTTGTTTTTCAACTTCTGCCTGAGAGTGAGATCATCCCATATTCATCCTTCTGTTTCTAACTTATTTCACTTAACATGATTTCTTCAAGCTCCATCCAAGATGGGCTGAAAATGGTGAAGTCACCATTTTTAATAGCTGAGTAGTATTCCATTGTGTATATATACACTCCACTCCAATATATATACTCCACTCCATCGTGTATATATACTACAATTTGCTCAGCCACTCATCTGTTACTGGGCATCTGGGTTGCTTCCAGGTTTTGGCTATTACAAATTGTGCTGCTATGAACATAGGTATACAAATCTTTTTGGATGTGTGTGTTGGGTTCTTTAGGATATATACCAGGAGAGGAATTGCAGGATCATAGGGTAGGTCCATTTCCAGCCTTCTGAGCGTTCTCCAGACTGTTCTCCACAGAGATTGGACCAATTTACATTCCCACTAGCAGTGAGTGGGGTTCCTTTGACCCCACAACATCTCCAGCATTTGTTGCTGCTACTTTTTCTGATATATGAAATTCTCACAGGAGTGAAGTGGTATCTCATTGTTGTCCTTTTTTTCATTTCTCTGATAATCAAAGACTTAGAGCATTTTTTCATATGATTCTTGGCCTTTTGGATCCCTTCTGTAGTAAATATGATGTCCATGTCCTCTCCCCATTTTTGGACAGGGTTGTTTGTTTTCTTCTTCTTAAGCTTGGCAAGCTCATATACATATTTTGTTTATTAAACTCTTGTCTGATGTATGGCATCTAAAGATCTTCTCCCATTCTGAGGGGTCTCTTTGTTTGGGTATTGTTTGTTTGTTTGTTTGTTTTCTGTGCAGAAGCTCTTTTGGATGGAGCTAGAAGGAGGAATTATGTTGAGTGAGATAAGTCAGAAAGAGAGAGATGAGTATGGAATGAGTATGAGAAAGAACAGAAAGGAAAATACAAAGCAGACTTTGATTGAATTTGGCGTATTGTACCAAAGTAAAAAACTCTGGAGGGAGGGTGATTGTAAATTTTTTCAGCTCCACTATGGAGCTGAAAATGACCCAGAGAGTTCAGCTAAAAGCCCCTCAAAGGTTGAATCGCAAAATAATGAGGTTAACATCAGAAATGCAGAAACAACAGCTGAGGCTCTGGAAGAAAACATGAATTATCTCTAGATTATTAAAGAGCTGAAAGCTGAAATAGCTAAGCTGAGAACAAAATTAGTTGAACAAGCTAAAACAGTATCAGAACAAGGTAAAACAAATAGATGAACTACAGAAAACAGTGGAGTGGAGAGAGAATAGAATAAATGAGGCTGATTAGAGAATTAGCAAGATCGAGGACAAATAAGAGACAGCTAAAAAAGAAGTAAGAGATCTCAAAAAAGAGATTAAGAGATACTGAAAACAACAACAGAGATCCCTTCATGATCAAAACACTACAAAAATGAGAATAGTTGGAAAATTACTCAAGATAGTGTAGTCTATTTATAGCAAACCTCTAGCCAACATCATACTCAGTAGTGAAAAAATGGAAGCCAAGCTGACTTTTCTGGCTGACAACTTCACCAATGCATCCTGTAACACCACCTTGCTAGAGCACTACTCCAGTAGGGAAAGATAGGAAAACCATGTGGGTATAGATTGACCTGCCAACATCCATGTCAGGCAGTGAAGCAATTACAGAAGCCAGTCCTTCCAACTTTTGCACACCATAATAATCTTTAGTTCATATTCCCAGAGGGAAAAAGGTAGAGAAATTTGCAATGGAGGGGACGGGATATGGAACTCTGGTGGTGAGAATTGTATAGACTTGTACCTCTCTTATGCCACAATCTTGTCAATCATGATTAAATCACTAATAAAACAGTTAAAAATGAATAATGACTACCATACAATTTCTGTCAGTAATTCAGTAGATGCATAGAAAAAAAATCAAACTTCTTTCAACTAACCAAACTGTAGCTAGTGTGATGAGCTAGGGTCACAAGACTTGTGACAATAATGACGATGTCAACTTGATTTGAAAATAGAATATACATTGAATGTTCATGTACCTAAAAGCTCTTTTTCAGACAACAACAGAACATGCATTTGGGATTAATTTATTTTCTAGGCACTACAATGGCAGACATATATTTAGTGTTACTAGTTTGCAGGACAAGAACAGAAAGGGCTTGTCATTTTGTCATGTTCATTCCCTGTAAACATTTTTCTTTCAAGGACTATTGAAAAATTCATCCTCCTAGTTCATTTTTGAAGATTTGAAATGTTCTGACACAAAGTTGAAAAACTGCTCAAAATACAACTTATTATCTATTATCCTAAGAATAACTCTCATCTGCATGGAGGGAAAATAAGTATTTACCAGATGAGGGCAGCAAAGGGACATAATACAGGTAAAGGAAAGGTCATATTGAGTTGTCAATAATTCCCATTTAAGAATATGGAAATCAAAAGTCTAGTTACTCAGACTGGATATAAATGATAGTTTACATCAGCAGTAATAATGTTTGGCATTTTTGGAAAAGAAATACTTTGACTCTCCTTCTCTCTTGATCTTTATTAACCCAGTTCCATTCTGGATAAAGGCTAATTGAATTTATTAAAATTAATTTTATGTGAAGTTCTATGTAGACAGTTTTTTAAATTAATTCTTATAACAAGATTAGTGAACCTCTAGAGAAAAGCTGGAGTTTCCACTTCCAGTGTTTATTTTATGGACTGCAATATATTAATTTAGAGGTTTGTGCATAAAAAGAGCACGCAGACAACAAATTAACCCAAAGATTAAAATAGATGAGAAAAACAGTTTATATAGATGATAGAATATAAACATGTTTTTAATTTGAAGTTCACACCTATATTTCAAATTTCTTTACTTTTGCTAAAGCATAACAAAGAAAAATGTATATTTCAACACAAATTAACTACTTATCAAATACCAAATGTTTATTGATAAATGTTAATTCCCCGTTTTTATGTTATTCTATCTGTTTTGCTTATATATATCTCTGTCTACAGTGAATTTATAATGCTTTGGAAATTCTGCACTTCATAGCATTTGTAACTTTGAGAATTTTTATGTTTTTACGTTAATGTATCTGGTATTTAAAAAATATTATTTTGTCTTTTTCCCTAACAATAAAAAGATAAAATTTTTTATTTCTTTCAAATTTAACTAAAACTTAACAGATTTAAAATGCCAATTTTTGTTTTAGATGTCATTTTGAAGAATATTTAATAAGTTCCAATATTACTATTGTTTTGTTTTTAACATAGTAATTAGAATTTCTACTTTCCTTTAAAATCTCTACAGAGATATTACTATTACAAAAATATTTATGTGTGTTCAATTTACTAGCACATTTCTATTTTGATTTTTTGCATAGATTTTAATTAATTTATTTTCAGTAGAGAAAGAGATAAATTGAGAGGGGGAAGGTAGAGAGAGAGAAGGAGAAACAGGGAAAAGGAGAGGGAGGGAGAGAGAGGAAAGAGAACTCCCCCCCTGCAAGTAGGAACTTGGAGTTTGAACTCAATCCTTGTACACTGTGAACATTAAACCAGGTACACTGCCACTCAGCCCCACTGTTTTAGTTTTTTCCTTTTTAAAAATATATCAAATCTCATTAATTACAGATACAATGGTCGCATTCAAATTTTCAAATTAAGCCCTCTGCCCCCCTAGGGTGATCATTTGGGCTGTTTACATAAGGAACTGCTCCCAGTAGCCTTGCTTTTCTTTCCTCTTCTTTTCTTTTCTTTTTTTCTCTTCTTTTCTTCTCTCCTTATTTTTCTTCTACTCCTCCTCTTCTTCCTCCTTCTTCTTCTATGATCTGATAGAAATTGAGAGGGAAGAGAGAGAAAGAGGAGGTTAGGAATAGAGGCTACAGCACAGCTTCAGCACTTAAGAATCTAACCCCACCAATGTGTCCTGGAGCTCAGCTTCCCCAGTGACACACCTTACTAGGGAAAGAGAGAGGCAGACTGGGAGTATGGACCGACCAGTCAATGCCCATGTTCAGCGGGGAAGCAATTACAGAAGCCAGACCTTCTACCTTCTGCAACCCACAAGGACCCTGGGTCCATGCTCCCAGAGGGCTAGAGAATGGGAAAGATATCATGGGAGGGGGTGGGTTATGGAGATTGGGTGGTGGGAATTGTGTGGAGTTGTACCCCTCCTACCTTATGTTTTTGTTCATTAATCCTTTCTTAAATAAAAAATTTAAAAAAAAAAGAATCTAACCCAAGTCCCGTGCATAGTAATTTGTGCAGTGCACTCAACCAGATGCTCCACTGCCAGGCTCACACATTCAAATTCCAAGACCCAATTGATATTGCAAAATGTTATCATTGAGTTTTATGTTATATAATAGACATTAACTCATAAGAATCATCTACTAAAGCATGTTCATGTGAATTTCTTCAAGGGTTTATTGATATTGGTGGTCTTTTTTATTTTCCACAAAGTGTACAACATATTTTTTCCTGGCATAATATATTGTCTTATTTAGAGTCTATATACAGGAAGTTGGACTGTAGCACAGAGTCTAAGAAAACAAAATATAAGAATACAATTTCACTATGACAAATTTTAAAATAGGTCAATGGTAGTAAAATAAATCACTTTTTAAATATGATTCATAAGATTATTTGTTTTAGGCAGCCAATTTTACATCTTTACAAAAATATGTGCTAGCACGTCTCCATCACCACAAAATTACCAATTCCTCTCAAGAGAGATCATTGTGTCCCACCTTTAAGTCCTCTCCCTACTTCCTCCCCTTCATAATATCAGATCTGCAATCATAAACTCAGGATTTGTGTAGATTTCACTAGTTAGTTCTCTAGCTTTGCTTATTTACATTCCCCTGGTGAATGACACCATCAAGTATCTGTATAACATCATCTGGCTCTTTTATGTTATCAAGATGATCTCCAATTCTATTCATACAGTTAAAGGCAATAGTTCTTATTGTCTTAATCCTTAGTAGCATCTATTGTTCATATACACCACAACTTCTTCATCCACTCATCTGTTGTGTTACTTCTACTGTTTACAAATCTCAGCTATTGTAAATAGTAACAACATAGTAATAACAGAAGTGTGCAGGTCTATTTTGAGAATGCTGTTTTTTGTGTGTTCTCTGGGCATATAATTATAATAATAATTGGTGGAGCATATGCCAAACTGATTTTTAATTTTTCTGAAAAAAAAAATCTTCATTCTATTTTCTACTGAGCTTTATATCAAATTACATTCCCATCAAGAATGTGAATGGATCCTTCGTCCTCCAAAGCCATGCCAGCATCTGTGGTTTCTGCTTATTTTAATTAGACTATTCTTACCAGGTATGAGATGAAATAGTATCTGGTGTTGCATTGACTTGCCATTACTTGATACTAGGCAAACGCTAGAAGAAAAACTTGATACTATATAATGGCAAGCATTTTTTTTCCATTTCCATGTTAGCCAAATTGGAAGTGAAAAAGTTAAAATATAAGTGATTATAGATGACACAAGAATTTATAGGTGAAATAATATTTTTTAAATGAAGTCTTTTAGAAATAATAAATAAATATGGAAGAGTGTCAAGTTAAAATTACTATTGAGCATTCTGTGGCATTTCTGTATACAAGTAATAACTAGGAACACGACAAGAATAGGAAAACAATGCCAACTATTATTATATCATAATATATTAGGTATCTAGTAATAAAACTAACAAAGGTGAGAAAGGAAGTATGCCCAATTCTAGCAAATGTCTTCTCTCTTTAAAAACTAGGGTAGAGGGAGTCCAGTGGTATCGCAGTGGGTTAAGCGCATGTGGCACAAAGCTCAAGGACCAGCATAAGGATCCCGGTTGGAGCCCCTGACTCCCCACCTGCAGGGGAGTCACTTCACAAACGGTGAAGCAGGTCTGCAGGTGTCTATCTTTCTCTCCCCCTCTCTGTCTTCCCCTCATCTCTCTATTTCTCTCTGTCCTATCCAGCAACGACATCAATAACAAGAATAATAACTACAACTACAATAAAACAACAAGGGCAACAAAAGGGAATAAATAAAAATAAAAAATAAAATAAAATCTAAGGTAGAGTTGTGGTCCAGGAGGTGGCTCAGTGGCTAAGGCACTAGACTCTCAAGCATGAGGTCCTCAGTGCAACCCCGGTAGCACATGTAGTGATGTCTGGTTCTTTCTCTCTCTCTCTCTCCTATCTTTCTCATTAATAAATACATAAATTTTTTTAAAAAAAATAAAAAACCCTAAGGGAGAATAGCTAAGGAGACAGCTCAGCAGGTAGAGTACTGGGCTTAACTGACTGAGGTTTCTGGTTTGATCCCAAGCATCACATATACCAGAGGAATGCTCTGCACCCATTCTTCCTCTTATCTCAGACAAAATTTAAATATTAAAAAAATGTTTATCTAAGAAAAACTGAGTTGATGTAGTACAAGTTCTACCAAAACTCTATTGATACGGTATTCCTTTAAAAAATAAAGTAAAACTTACTGAAATTTGTTTCAGATCACAAAAGACCCCAAGTTGCTAAGTCAATTCTAAGAAGGAAGAGTAAGAATGGAACAATTATATTCCCCAACGTTGAATTCAACTGAAAACCTGTAGTAGTCAAAACACTCCAATACTGGAATACAGTAAAGATGAAGGTCAGTGGAATATAATTAAACGCCCATAGACAAAACCTTTCTTATTATGTCAAATGAGCCACAAACATAAACATACAGACAGGAAGTGGGAATGGGGGGCGGGGTCCTGTGAAGGTGTGGAGCAAGTGGATAACCACATGCAAACCTGTAAAACAAATTAACTGGCTCACGATCTTAACAAAAAGCACTAAACTTTACCCAAAATAGATTTCAGACTTGAATTTTATACTGAAACACAAAACCATCACAAGCTTAAGTATAGGGCCTATAGAGCTACTGAGTAGTCGTAGAGCCACCGATGAAAAGTGTAGAACATGTCAGTTATGCACAGATCTCTTTGGAGAGTGGGGTTGCTTTCTTTGAATATCTCTTTAAAATGATTTAAAAATAAATACAATAAAGAACTGCATCACTAAAACAAATAAACAACAAAGATGTGACAAGAAAGCCAATATAGCCAAGTCAATCTGCAAAGCAGCAGCACTAATCCAAAAAAAAAAAAAGGAAAAAAGAAAAAGAAAACCTCATTAAAACTAGAAGTAAAATGCAGAAGTAGAATTTGACTTCACACCTTTCCCAAAGTATTCTACCTTATGATTCAGTAATAACATGGCAGGAGACATTTCTCTGTAAGTGAGCACTTTATAAAAGAGTATGATTCATATTCACACCCTGTCTGTTTACAGATTGATGGACACTGATGTATCTTAAGTTCGGTCACCTATCTCCAGCTCTGTTACCACCATTTTGAGGTGAAAACACAACTGTGTCTTGAATATATCACAATAGTCTTCTAATGTCACTTCAGGCTTACTATATAACAATTGGCTTGAAAAGTACAAAGTGGATTTGCTCTTTATTTTTTCTCGAAGTCCTCACTACTTTTCACTTTTAACATTAAATCCAGTACTATAAATGCTTTGATCTAACCTCTGTCTTGGCTTCTTCTCTGTTTTGTCATGTTATGACCTGACTGAGATTTTCTAGTTAATGAATTATATGAGTTCTGTTATTTTTTTCCTGACTCTATGATTCATAAAAATCTATCTTCCCTTAGTAACTTTTAAAACACATTTATTTATGTAATAGATACACAGATAAAATGTGAGGAAAAGGAGAGAAAGACATATACTTGCAGCATTGCTTCACTGCTTGTGAAACTAGTTTTCCCCTGCAAGTGGGGTGGGGGGGGGCAGAGGCTTGAACCTGAGTTCTTGTAAGTGGTAAAAAGGCTTGCTTTACCAGCTGCACTACCGCCTACCGCCACCTTTGTCACTTTTTCTCATTAAATTTTTCAGTGTTACAACTTTATTTTTTTAAAGGAATCATTAAGAACCCTTTCCTAAAGAAACTGAAAAAAGATAAAAGCAATTAAAAAGAAGGAGAAGGAGAAGAAGGAGGAGGAGGAGGAGGAGGAGGAGGAGGAGGAGGAGGAGGAGGAGGAGGAGGAGGAGGAGGAGGAGGAGGAGGAGGAGGAGAGCTGGAATATTACAGCACAGTCTACAAAGTCTGAGAATCTGGTGCATACCAACAGATGCATGGAAAGCAGAGCAGAGGCACCAGGATTCCCGAGCTAAAGCCACAGCTGGGGGAAGCAACTTGCTTTGTACATACTGCGTGGTAGGGGCAGCAAAGCAGAGAAGAATGCGAAACAAGGCAGTCTGAAAAAGGCAGGCACAACAAGATCCTGAGCCTGGGAGAATAACTCAGAACAGGAGTGAGGAAAGAAGCCTTGGGAGACCATATGGAATCACCCACCACCCACTGCTTGTTTACCCCAACCTAACCTAAGTCACCAAGGAAGATGCTCCTCCCCTCATTCCACACATACCACCACTAAATCCCAACTATAGCACCACTTGCTGACTGACCAGCAGAAACTCACACACAACGAAAACAAGGAAAAATATAAATATGTTTCTCTATAAGGATTATGAAAATCATGGATGTGATTGCAGAAAGCTAATTATGAAAGTAATTCAGGACTCCAACCATAACATACTAACTTGAATTAAGAAATCTCGAGACCTGTTCACCAAAGAATTAAGAATTTCACAAAGAAAACTATGAGAAGAAACATAGGAGATAATATGTAGACTTAACAATATGAGAACCTACCTGAGATGTCTTGTATCTAGAATAAACCATCCTGAGAATATAATGACAAAACTCGAAGAGAAAACCTCCACACTCTTAGACAAAAAAGCAATTGAAGCAGAAAGATTAAAAAAAAATGGAGCAATCCTCTGTGAATCAGCAGACTCCATCAGAAGGAAGAATGTGAAAATTTCCAGGGATCCCTGAAGATGAAGAGAAAGAGAGAGGAAAAGAGAGTATATTCAAAGTAATGATTGCAGAAAACTCCCCACATCTAGACAATAGTCAAAAGCTGGATACAGTAGAAGCTGACAGCAAGCCAAAACCACTACCCTGTCTAGCAAAAACTATTGGAAAGAATACTATAAGAAGTATAGGAATTCTAATTCCAAAGGAAATAAAATATAAATGAACACTCAAACAAAATCAACAAAAGGACTGGCTATATAGGAATAGAGAGGGCAGAAAGGACACAGTGATATGACTAATGTGAGTAAACCAAGGCCAACCATGAAAGTAGACAACAGAACAGGAAGTCTTAAATCTCAATCTTTGCCTCACTTTTGCTTTAAAGAGAAGAAAAATAGTTGGGTGGGATAAGTCAAGAAAAGAAGAATGAAATACAACTATGTTAAAAACACTTTGGTATGTAACTTGAGGTTCTATAAACACACCACTTAGACAAGCCATTTCTTGAAATGTGCAGTCATATTAAATAGAATTCCTGCAATTGCACTGATCACAGCAATCCATGGGGAATTACATTATGATGGTATAGTTCTTAGAATTTCACTCATTTAAGAAAGTTGATTATGAACAAATAATTTTTCCAATTTATCTCTAAATTACCTAAAATTGATTGTTTATATATGGTCCACTAAGTCTTCTGGAAAGAGGAATGAGAAATCCATGATTTTATTTCAGTGATAATTTTATTCTAACCTAACTCATGTTTCTTCAAGTGTGAAAATTGACCCATTCATATATTATGACCTTCAAGTTTTGCATATTTTTAAAAATTTTCTTTATTTAAGAGAGAAGAGAAGGGAAGGGGAAAAGAGAGTGAGAGAGACTAGAGCATTGCCTAGCTCTGATTTGTACTCAGCTCAGGTTTGGAGTGGTGCTGGTTACAGAACCTGGGATTTTTGGAGCCTCAGGTATGAAAGTCTTTTTGCATAATCATTATGCTGTCTCCCTAGCCTTCACACACGATTCTGCAAGTTAGAAAGTGTAACAATTTGTCAAACAAGATGGGATTACAATGTATGGTGGTCTATGATGTTCAAATCTGAGGAAATCAATAGAAAACAGTACTAAACTAATATAAATTTATTCATGCAATATCTAGTAAAAAAAGATATACATATAGTGTGAATGAATCTGTCTCCTCCCATTGGAATGTATACAGTCTTTCCTAACTTAGACACACTTTGAAATAAGTAATAGTGACAATATTAATTAGTTACAAAAAGCAAATTAATGAATGTCATTCTAAGTGTTGTTCAGCCTTTCAGCTGCCCCTAATTACTGGGGTAATTCAATAAAAACATAATCAAAACAAATTAAGTAGTTATTATAATATTAAATTGATCAATTTATTTATTAAAATTGGACTGATACCCTTTTATTTCTTTGTCTCTCTGAAATGGTTACGCACCAACATACAGATCTAATTATCATTAATTATTGATATTTATACACTACTTATCCAGGAAATATTTGCAAGCTACCTTGCATAATCTCTGTTAAATATCTTTAGATTTTTTAATAATCCTACTCTTAGAATAATCCAGTTAAAAGGAACTTAATCCGCAATCCCTAAGGGAGAAAATATTTCAAACACCAGACAATTTCGTTTTATTACCATAGATTAATTGACTCAAAGTATTATGTTTCTAATTATTTCCATAATTTAGGTAACAAAAGCTTTGCTTTCAAAAATTAACATTGGTTCCAAGACTTTCATTCTTGTTCATACTACCACACTGTAATATTAATGTGTTTCATGAAGTGATATATATCTAACCCCTGGAGTCAGTTCATTAAGTCTTAGTGTGAGTTCATTCCTGTTCATTGTTATTTTATTTCCTACTGCTATGATTGATTTAGGCCAGTTATATTTTCAATAGGTAATTTGATTATTTTTCTAATTCAGTAAACACATTTGAAAAATAAATTAATGAAAATTATTTATTGAAAATAACACTTTTCATAGCATTGAATTTATTAACCCTAGCAATCAGAATAGAAACAGTGTACTTGCCAATTATCTGAGTTTTATTTTCCAAAAAATATGATTGATAAGCTAAATTATATATTAGCAAAAATAAATTTAAAATTATCTCTATTCATGTCACAAGTGTAAATTGTTTTAGTGTAATGTTTCTAGTGATTTAATAATGATTAATAATAATTTAAATATTATTATTAGTGAGTACCTCCCTAATACTTCCTCTCCACTTTTCCAAGCTTTGGGTCCATGATTGCTCAACAATTTGTTTGGCTTTGTATGTTAACTCTCTTTTCAGTCACCAGGTTCCAGGTGTCATCAGGATGCCGACCAGACTTCCCTGGATTGAAGACACCACCAATGTGTCCTGGAGCTCAGCTTCCCCAGAGACCCATCCTACTAGGGAAAGAGAGAGGCAGACTGGGAGTATGGACCGACCAGTCAACGCCCATGTTCAGCGAGGAAGCAATTACAGAAGCCAGACCTTCTACCTTCTGCAACCCTCAATGACCCTGGGTCCATGCTCCCAGAGGGATAGAGAATGGGAAAGCTATCGGGGGAGGGGGTGGGATATGGAGATTGGGTGGTGGGAATTGTGTGGAGTTGTACCCCTCCTACCCTATGGTTTTGTTAATTAATCCTTTCTTAAATAAAAAAAAAAAATCAAAAAAACAAACAAAAAAAAAAAGAAATGAAAAAATAGAAAGAAAAAAAATAATTTAAATATAAGATCATGATTAAAAACTAAGAAATATTTTAAGAGTATATATAATTAACCAGAAATTATTTCATCAGTTAATGAGTTTTATAGCACATTATACAAAGCATAACCTAGTATTCATGATTTGTTCTTCCGGAACTTTTTTTCTCACCTAAAGATGACTTTTTTTCTTCTTTTTATTAGTAATTTAATATTGTTATACAAAATTCATAATAGTGATATAATTTCATAAAGTTCCCACCACCAGAGTTTTATGTCCCCATCTCCTCTTTTGGAAACTGTAGAAGTTCTCCCATGGTTATATATATATATATATATATATATATATATATATATATATATAAAATCTAATATATATATATATATTATATATTATCTATCCCCCACTCCATATGTACATGTTGTTATTGTTGAGATCGCTCATTTCTGTTGTTCATGTCTTCACTATCTTTCTAAGTCACATCTATACCTAGTACTATTTCTGGCTGTCATTCCTTTTATTCTCTTTCTTTTTTGATAAAATATACAGTGTATGACTTCCACTAGATTTTTCCAGATTCTCTGCTCTTTCAGTGATGATATAAAAACAAACAAATACTGTGGGTCCTAGTGCAATTACAGTTCAGAGCTCTCTGGTCATATTTCTCTATTGACCTCTCCAGAAGTATGACCAAAATTTTTTGGGGGGTACAGAAGGTGGGAATTCTAGCTTCTGTAATTTCTTCTTTTCTGGACATGGACACTGGCAGGTTGATTCATACCCCCAGCCTGTTTCTATCTTACCTTGGTTGGGTAGGGCTCTGGAAAGGAAAGGTTCTGGGACACCTTGGTGAGGTCATCTACTCAGGGAGGCTAAGATCGAATCATAGTAGCATTTGCAACTTGGTGGCTGAAAGATAATAGGATATTGTAGTGAACATGTAACTCTAGTAACTATAGTAACCATAGTGGGCCTGCAGAGTGTGATAAAGACAGAAACATGTATACATAGGTTAAGACTCAACCGGAACCTGATTGGCCAATGGAGATACAACTTTGAAACCAGAGGCAAGGGAAGTAAAGGCTCAGAACCAGCTGGATGAAGCACTTCCACCATTACTGACCCGGATGCTGCTGGTGCTGCTATAAACTTAAAGTACACGTGGCTAGGCTAAGTGACCACTTCCCCAGCTTCCAGGGACCCTCTTTCATCTGGTCAGGCCAGTAGACAAAGGACCTCCTCCCCAGCAACACAGCTGGTGGTGACTATGTCGTGAGCCTTACCTGCGAACAGCTATTAAGTAAGGAGAAAGTATCGGGCTGACTGTGTGTTGTGTGAATTTTATGACCTTTCTTTGGCATCTAAAATAAATAAATTATATATATATTGCTTAACCCCAACGGGCTCTCCGAGTGAGTCCTTGCTCTAATTCCTTGTTAGCGACAGATATAAAGCAGGACAAAATGTTTAATAAACAGAAACCCAAATGTAGTAATAGAGCAGGTGAGAATAGGGACATCAGGTGGGTAGAGACTATGAAATCTATTTTATGTATGTTCCCAGGGGGCCATGACTTTAGTAATCTTTGCTTGAGCTTGATAGTTAATGTGGAGGTAAACTTAGAAACAGTGCCTGGGAAGACCGTGTCATCATAGAAAATAGAACTAGAAGGCTGTATTAGAGCAAAAAGAAGCTCTTAGACTTGAAGAAAATATATAATTATGATTGAATGTCTGTCACATCTATCTAACCTGGATCCCATATCTATTTGTATTAAGCAAAGGAGCCTCTGAGTTCCTGTCAGACTTGATAGCTGGGAATATTCTCAGCTTCATTCAGACTAACAACACAAATATATTGATTGGATCAGTGAAGCCCTAGTGACCACAAAAAATGATAAAATACAAATATTAAAAAAATATAAAATACAAATATAAAGTAGGGGCCGGGTGTTGATACCCTTGTTGAACACATGTGTTGCAATGTATAAGGACCCAGGTTTAACCCCCTGGTGCTCACCTACAGGGGGAAAGCTTTGCAAATGGTGAAACAGTGTTGCAGGTGACTCCCTTTCTCTCTTCCTCTCTATCACTCACTTCCCTCTCTGTTCCTGGCTATCTCTATACAATTAATAAATAAAAATAATTAAAAATAATAATACAAAATACTATCGTTATAAAAATTTTCAAAGAAAAGTTGTCTGGTCTTCCTCCTTATCCAATTATGGGGAAAAATCAATTAAGGAAAAGTCTGGAAAATTTTTGACCAGCATTCTTCAAAATTGTTGAAGTCGGGAGTCAGGCGGTAGTGCAGCGGGTCCCGCAAAACAATTGGAGTCCCTGGCTCCCCACCTGCAGGGGAATCGCTTCACAAGTGATGAAACAGGTCTGCAGGTGTCTTTCTCTCCCCCTTCAGTCTCCCCTTTCTCTCTGTCCTATCCAACAATGACGACATCAATAATAACTGCAACAATAAAACAACATGTGCAGCAAAAGGGAATAAATAAATATTTAAAAAAAAAGAAATTCAAAATTGTTGAGGTCATCAAGAACTAGAAATCTCATAAAGGTTGAAAATGTTTATTTTGGGAGGAAAATTAGAATAATCTAACTAAATTCCAAAAAAACCCAAAAAAAAATCTGTGTGTGTGTTTTCTGTTTTGCTCCTCAGTCACAGCACTCAACTGATAATCACCAATGAGAATTATTATTTTCTCTTCATCTTCCTTTTCAAAATTCCTCTGTTAAAATTTCCCTTCATATGGTTTAATATTTACCCATTGTATAATGAATACCTGTGAAAACAAGGCAGCAAGGGAATTTGACTCAATAAGATGAGATATGGAACAAGTGAAATATGCATTATGGTTAAACTGAGGAAGTCTTTAAAAATGTGAACTTCACTAAATTATATCTTTATGTTTGTTAACTGCAACAAATGTACTATACCAATGTGAATTTTGAGAAAAGGAAATGGGTTGTGGGATGTAAAACTCTCAATATTATTTTTTTCTAGGTATAAGAGCTACAAAATAACAATTTGAAAAATTAATTATATATTTTATTGGATAGAGACAGTCAGTAATTGAAAGGGTGGGGAAGATAGAGAGGGAGGGTGGGGAGGGAGGGAGGGAGAGAGAGAGAGAGAGGAACCTGCAACACTACTTCACCAATTGCAAAGCTTTCCCCCTGCATATGGGGACGGGAGACTCAACCCTTGGCCCTTTAGCACTATAATATATGCGCTCCACCAGATGTTTCATTGCACTTGCCCATAAAACAATAATCTGATTTACAAATATATACAAGAGAGGGCCTGGGTGGTGGTGCACCTGGTTGAGTGCACATGATACAATGCTCTAAGACCCTGGTATGAGCCCTTGGTGACCACTTGCAGGGGGAAAGTTCTGCAAGTGGTGAGACTTCCCTCTAGATTTCTGGCTGTCTCTATCCAATAAATAAATAACTAATACAATTAATGAAAAGAATATATATATATACATATATATATATAATTGGTCTTATTCTTTTCCTAACTATGCATGTATATAAGTCCTTGTTTTGAAGTAAAAGGATCTATTTCAATTTTATATTTCTAGAATCTCCTTCTATTAAAACCATTGTTTTTTTTTTTTACATTGTTCATTCAACCCTTCCTTCCTTTACTCTAATTTTTCACACAGGGAGGAAAAATTGTGTGGTGCGATTCTATTACAGATGACTGGATTTTTGTATATTTTCTATTATTGCTATGGTGATGGTGATGATAATGATGGTGCATATTCAGGGTGTCACACAAGTGTGACTTGGAACACTTCATTATTCAGGGGGAAGAGTGAGAGACACTACAGCACCATAGCATCTTCCAGTGTTGCAGCACCTCCTCTCTGTTGTCAGGGCTCAGCCTTGAACCACATGTATGAGAAAACAAATGTCCTACTGCAGGAGCTGTCTTTTCAGACCCCAGTGGTGATGTAATTTTACTTCTCTTCCCTTTTACCTTCTCTCTTTTTACCATTCTTTTGCTTTTTTAAAAATTTAATTTCTTTTTTTTTTTTTGCTTTTTTTGTTTTGTTTTGTTTTTTTTGTTATTACTGGACCTTGACAGCTACACACTGACTTTTCTTTTTCTTTTTTATTTTTTCATATGGAAAAGTAGACAGAGCTAGAGAGACAGAGCAAAAGAACATCACAGCAACCAAGCTTCCTTCAGTGTAGTACAATTCAGGCAAAATCCTGAGTCACCTCAAGACAAAGCAGCACACAATCCAAGTCAGCTATCTTTCCAGCCCTGTAGTCCGGATATCAATCTACTTAGAAACAAAATGTTTTTAAGTCTTGTGTATGACAATCTAAGAAATGCATGCATTGGATTTTAGAAAAAAAAAATTCTAATGAAAACATTAATTTTAACAACCTCACTTTATTTTCTAATAAAATATTTCCTTTTCATCAACTTATCAGGAGAGATGGGTTTAACAGTTTACTGTACAGTTGTTGACACATGGTTATGGTTTCTCATCTCCCTGTGATAGGTGTCTGCAAAACTCTTTCCCTCTTTCCCTCAAACTTAAGACCTTTTCTACAGTCATGTAATGGAACCTGACCTTAGTGTTGCTCTGTCCCTTCTTATCTTGGCTATTATTGATCATGAAAAGTTCCTAAAATGATGGTTCTTATCTGTATCTATTATTAAAGGCACTATTACAGAGGAGAGAAAACTGCTTTTAGCACACAAATACTAATGTTTGCCCTGTGATTACATCTAAGTTCCATTTGTTGATTTTCAGAGCTGTCCAGTGAAAATGAGGAAAGTTTAAATCAGGGACAGTAAAAACACACAACATGTCTTATCAATCATGCAACCCAGTTTATGGACCACTACATATGAGAGTTAAAGGGACTGGGTGATATCTCTTTCTTTCTGTCTCTTTACCTGAGTTAAAAAAAAAAAGTGACTTTGAACAGTAAAATCTTGTATTCCATGAGGCTTACTTCAAAAAAAAAGGGGGGGGGGAGTGGAAGCTGAATCATACAAAAGCAATTTTCAGCAACAAAAAAGAAACCTTGCAAGAATATTGGAAGGAAAGACTAAGGTGAAGAAAAGGGGAAATAGTAATTTCCAATAGTAGCAACTATTAACTGAAAGATATGATAGAGATATCAAATACGTTTTAAAAGCTAAATTAAACTTTGGACTTTGCACCCACCAAGCAAAGAGGTTGGATGGAAGTTTTCACTGTCATGATTAGATTCTTATTTTTCATGACTCTGGCAGTTTTGTCAAATACTTTTTATAGGATTCTTTTTATAGTATTCTAAAAAATTTATAGGATTTATAATTTATTTATAGGATTCTTTTTATAGTATTTTATAATACTATACTTTTTATAGTATTTTATAGTATTTTATTTTATAGTAAATTTATTTATAGGATTCTTTTTATAGTATTCTAAAAATACTTTTTATAGGATTCTTTCTATTTTTATAAAACAATGATAGTATAACTTTGAAATGCCAGGGTTACAGTTACATCATACATAGGAAATTAAACATAAAGAACATAGATACTGGGGCTGGGTGGTGGTGCACCTGATTGGGAACACATGTTGCAATGCCCAAGGACCTGGGTTCGATCCCCTAGTCCCCATTTGCAGGGGGAAAGCTTTGCAAGTGGTGAAGCAGTGTTGCAGGTGTCTCTTTGTCTCTCTCCTATCTCTACTACCTCCTTCCCTCTAAGTTTCTGGCTGTCTCTATTCAATAAATTAATAAATCTATTATTATTATTATTTTTAAAAAGAACATAGATATTTGGGACAGAGGAGTTACCTAAGAGAGGGAGATGATAACATCAACTCTAATTTCCATTCCTGAACTATAATGGGCAAGGAGAATTCAGAAGCCAAAACAGGAAGATTCAAACCAAATTATAGAAACTTCTAGGGATCCAGCTGCTTTTTTATAAGCTCATAATTAAAAAAAGTAGCAATTTACTAGTGTTTAACAAATTATAAAACTCAGTGGCAGGTGTTGGCAAGTATGTGGGGGGAAAAAGAACTCTGCTACATTGCTAGTGGGAATGCAAGCTGGTACAGCCCCTTTGGATGACTGTATAGAGAGTTATTAAACAAATAAAACTAAAATTACCTGTGATCTAGCAATACCATCCTCAGGCATATATTCAAAGGACCCTGAACACTATATGGAGGGACAGGTGCACATTATTCACAACAGCCAAGCACTGGGTGCAACCTACATATACAACAGATGAGTGAAAAAAATGTAGCAAAACTTATAAACCACAATTTCAAACACATGCTCAAATATTTTGCCCTTGCATAAACTTCCTAAATAGTTTTATCAAATGCAAGTAGGCTCAAGACTTAAGAGGTTGATTATATTTTATAAAATACCCAGAAAATGTGTTTTGTTACAAATTTATTATTTTTCATTAAAAATAGTATAATCATGGGCCCATGGAATACCTAAAATAGACTTTCTTCCAACATGAAGACCTCAAATATTGTCTGCTGTATTCTTAACTTTTGGTTCCTGATTATTAAATTAATTATTCTATTTTATATATATTTTTCACCCACCAAATTGCAGGTGCTGCCATAATGCCAGCCTTACTTCCCTGGGCAGATGACCTCACACCAATGAGTGCTAGATCCCCAGCTCTCCAGAGCTCTACTCCAGTAGGGAAAAATAGGAACAGGTTAGGGTTACGGATAGACCTGCCAATGCCCATGTTCAGTGGAGAAGCAATTACGAAGCCAGACCTCCCATTTTCTGCACCACATAATGATTTTTTGGTCCATACTCCCAGAGGGATAAAAAACAAGGAAACTTCCAATGAAGAAGATGTGATGCTGAACTCTGGTGGTGGGAATTGTATGGAATTGTACTGCTCTTACCCCACCATATTGCCAATCATTAATAAATCACTAATAAAAAATAGTATAATATCACAACATATGACATTCCTTACATTTCTTGTCTTCTCAAGAAATCCTTCAGATACTGATCTTATACAATCTTTTTTATGATCCTCAGCAGTCATTAATTATGATTGGTTCTTTCTTTCCATGATTGATGAAGACCTATCCTCAAAAAAACATAGATTTACAATGTTTGTTCATTTTTAAACTTTTTTTTTATTGAGGGGGTCAATGTTAACAGGCCCCCAACTTTCTTCCTATCCTCTCTTTCCAGAGTCCTTTGCTTTGGTGCAATACAGTATGTCCAGTCCATGTTTCACTTTGCGCTCACAAATATGGGAAAAGTATATAAATATTGTTAACTATAAACCCCATCGATTTGATCCGATGCCCATAGTCAGCACAGGAGCCTATGTAACCTCTGCATCTCTGTAGGTCTGAGCTCACATTCTGTGGTCACATCTAGGAACATTCCAGGCTGCTCTAATTTCAGGACTCATCTCCCTCAGGTGGTAAGTAGAGTATGTTGTACAACTTCCTTTTGGAGAATGGAGCAGTCCCTACCATTGTTGATCCACATTGAGGGCAAGGTACTATAGGGGCCCACAAAAGGATCCACTATGTTGTTCCTGATGGAGATAACTAGGGACAGTGGTGAGAGGGATCTGTTTGAGATCTCGGCCCATCATATCACTGTGGGAATCCCAGGACTCCCTGATTCAGACCTCAGGTGATGGGTTGGGTAGTGTAATGCAAGCATATGTAACTATAATCAGGGCCAACCCTCTTGCTGTGAAGACTACTAGAATTTAGAGTTTTAATGATTTCATCATAAATCCTTCAGATTGTTAAACACCTTGTGACTGTAATGAAAATGAAATTTATTCACAGGAAAGTATGAGCTCTATTTCCCCATACCCAATAAAAACATCCATTGAGAACCACAATGTGTCAGCCTATTGAGAATCACCATGTCCACAAATTTATAAATATTCCTAGTGAGAATCAATAACTTAGACATTACCTCATTAACCATTCCAAGTAACTGTAATATTACTTTTGTGAAAGATCTTGAATGAAGTTTATATCTTGCTGATATATTTTTTCTACTGTTCTGAAGCAATATTTAAGCAATTTCCTCATGTTTGGTCACAAAAAGTGAAGTCTGAACATTTTACACTACTTCATTTATCTCTAATTAATCCTTCTAGCCCTCAAGAGGAAGTTGTTTTTACAATTATCCATTTCAGGATCTAGGAACAATTTAAAATGTGTAGCTACTTGTATTTTTTTAAATTTTATTTCATTTAAAAAATTATTTCAGAAAGACTTCATAGCACAAGATTCACCAAAGACATTATTTCAACTAAGATTCTATTGACCCTTTCACCAAAACTAAATATATCAAAACTGTAGATCTCAGTTTAATTTGTACAGTATAAGGATAATTTTAAACTATGAAAAATGTGTTATACAATTGAATCCAGAATTACTTCTCCTCTTCCATTAAGCCACATACTTCAATTATTTAATATATTGTTTCTTTAGTAGTCCACATTAGTTTTTTTTTTTAATTCCAAGGTTTATTTTCATTTTATTTGTTTAAAAAGCATTGATGAGAAGTTTGCTCAAAGCTCTAAAATCCCATTCTTCCAGAATTCAATTCTGGGGCCCAGTAGTGATACATCAGTAGCATGCATGTGTTACAATATTTAAGGACACAGGATCAAAGCCCTTGTCACCACCAGCAGGGAGAAAGCTTCAAGACTAGCAAATCTCTCTCTCTCTATTTACCTGTCCTTCCCCTCTCTATTTCCATCTATCCAATAAGTAAATTGTTTACAAAACATATTTCAATTCTATGTGTAGGTATGTGTCTGCCTGAAGAATATATTCCGTTCCTCTACTTATGTGCTGCTTCTACACTCTTTTCAATAATTTAAGCTTATATTGATTGGTGTATCTGCATAGTTTTGCAAAAGATCTCAAGGTCTTTTCAGCTGAAGGTGAAGAGAGATAAGCAGAGTAAGAAACATTTATAGAAATGAACCTGGCAAGAGAATAAGATAGTGGTGAGAGACTGCTAAGAGAGGAATATACAGGCACCCCTCCACACACACTTTTTTTTTTTTAGGTTAGTAAATTACTTGAACAAGCTTTTGAATTTTTAATTTTCAGTATCACTTTTTTGTGGAAATGTTGATTACAGCTTTCCTGTTGTAACATAGGTACATTTCCCCAGGATTCATGTCGGTTAATTATACCTAAAACCAAGCCAATATTTTGCTTTACCATTGTGACTTAAGTCTCCATTTGTCCCTTTAGTGTTCTTCCTTTTCCCCCTTAAAGTCCTCAAATTAGCTTTGATAGTCTATTGAGGATACAAACCATTGCCTTTCTTTGTGTGTTAGGATCAATTTTATTTTTTTTTTCATTTTCTTTATCTATTTATTGAACAGAAAAAGCCAGAAATTGAGAAGAATGAGGAGATCAAAGGGGAGAGAGAGAGAGATAGAGAGAGATAGACCTGCATCAGTGCTTCACCACTTGTGAAGATTTCCCCCGCAGATGGGGACTGGGGGTTTGAACCTGGGTCCTTGAGCACATTGTAACATGTGCACTCAAACAGGTGAGCCACCACCTGGCCCCATTAGAATCTATCTGTATATGAGATTTGGTTTTCAAAATAATTGCAATTCTTTTAAGAGAAATGAAGAACTGTTGGAATGTAAATTGATTCAACCTCTGAAAAACAGCTGAAAACTTCTCAGAATACTAGAAATAAATCACTAATGCTATTACATGCCAGGGATCGGAAGTATTCTGGCCTCACTCTCTCCCTCTCAAATAAATTAATATACATTTTAAATGCTTTATTTATTTGATAGAGTATATCACAACTCTGTGTTATGGTGGTGAAGGAACACAAATATTTTGCATAGTTATTATGCTATATCCCTCGTATTATTTATTTATTTGCGTAAGAGATATAAAAAGAGATGGGGATAAAGAGGTCAGAGCACAGCTCTGCTCTAGTTTATAGATTAAACACGGGATTTTAGAGCCCCAGGCTGGAAAGTCTTTTGCATAACCACTATATAATTTCCCCTTCCCTGAAAGTAAAAAAAAAACAAAAAAAAAACACAGAACTTAAAGGGTCCTTGGGGGGACAGTGGTGGTGTGCCTGAATGAGTGCAGACATTGCTGTGCACAAGGACCCTGGTTCAAGCTCCCCCACCTCCCACTCCAACTGCAGTAGTGAAGCTTCATGAAAGGTGAAGCAAATGGGGAAGGTAGCTCTTTATCTCCCTCTCTCATCACAATCTCTCTCTGTCTTATCAAATATAAGGAAACAAACAGGTTCTTGGTGGAACAGGCAATGATACATCTGCTTGAGTGTACAGAGTACTATAAACAAGCTGCCATGTTTGACCCTCTGCACCTGCAGGGGGTCAAGGATGCTTTTTGAGTGGTGTAGCAGGTCTGCAGGTGTGTTCCTCCCCTGTCCTTCTCAATTTTTTTCTGCCCTATAAAATAAAATCAGACAGAAACAAAAAGGAGGGTGGATCCTTAGTGTTGGCATAATGTCCCAGCAATAACCCTTGTGGCAATATAAATAAATGAAAAGTCTAATATCTGCTATTAACATCTTACACTGTTATATTAATAAAACCTAATTTCTTCAGATTTCTTTAATTTCTCCTTAACTTTCTTTTTTCTGTTCTAAAAGTGCCACTCACTAAACCATATGAATTTAGTTTTCATCTCTCCTTAGGCTTCTCCTATCCATAACTTATTTTCACACATACTTTATTTTGGCTGACCTAGACTATTTCAGAAGTACAGGTCCTTTGAAGAATGTTCTTTTAATTGGATTTGTCTTATTTTTCTTTTCTTTTATTCAATTTTTTTCTTTTTCTTTATAAAATGGAAACATCAACAAGACTATAAGATAAAATGGGTACATTTCCACACAATGCCCCACCCCAGAACTCCATATGCACCTTCAACAGGAGCACCACACCTAGCCCCATGTTAGTTTATTTATTTACTTATTTATTTTTTGTGATCAGTCTGAAGTTATGTGTTTCTGTAAGGAAACTCATTGCCCAATCAAATTCACATAGTTTTTTACTCTCTCCTCTATCTCTATGTGTATGTATATGTATACATAGTACATATACTATATTTTTGGATTTTATGATTAACTTGAGTTAATTTTTGAAATTAATTATGTATATGTCTAACTATTATACTAGCACTTATTGAAACTATTATCTTTTCTCCATTGAATTAATTTTGATATTTTATCAAAGATCATTTAATTACATTTGTGCTTGTCTATTTCTGGGTTTTCTAGCTCATTTCTCTAATCAATTTGTCTTTTTTCCTCTGGCAGTACCTTAATACCTTGATTATTATTGCTTCATGGTATGTCTTGAAAATAGTTTCTGTGAGTTTTCCAGTTTTCTTCTTTAGTATTATTAAGGATGAAATAATTTGTCTTAAAAAATAAAAACTCAAGCTAAACTTTGAGCTATTTATCCTGTCCAGGGATTTCTTTTGAAAATATTAAATCTATAAAATAATTTACAAAGAATGAATAAACCAATAATAATTAATATTCAAATAAAAACATCTATTTATTTAAAAATCACCTTTGATATATTTAACAAGATTTATATAGTTCTGCACATTTGATCTCTGTACATGTTTTCATGAATTTCTACATAAGAAATTTATTGTATTGGGTGCCACTGTAATTGATTTAGTCTCTAAATGTCCATATTGAATTTTATATTATCCATATGTAAGAAAAAATGTACTTTTGATTACTGTATCTTAAAAAGTTGATAAACTTGACCTATAATTTTTTTGTATATTAATTGGGATATTTCTTTTTAGACAACAGTAAAAAGAGATAATTTTCATTGTTTCAATCTGGTTTCACTATCTTTTTATTATTATTTCATAGAAACAGAGAAATTAAGAGGAGAGGGGGAGGTAGAGAGGGAGAGAGCCAGAGAGACACCTGCAGCCCTGCTTCACCACTTGTGAAGCTGTCTCTCTGCAGGTGGAGCCAGGGACTTGAACCTGGATCTTTGTGCACTATAATGTGTGCACTAAACCAGGTGCGCTATCACCTGGCCCTTTGTTTCAATCTGTATGCCTTTTCTTTTGTTATTCTATGTTAGCAAGACTCCCAACTCTTATACTGCATAGGAATGATAAAAGAAGGTATCCTTTCTTGACTTATTCCTAACTTTAGGAGGTGAGTACCCCAGTTTTTCAGTATTAAGTACAGTGGTGTTAGGTACAAGTTTCTTACATGTGTTTGTAATTTATGAAACTGGGAAAGTTTACTTTATACCTAGTTATCTAGAAATATTATTTCTAATTTTCTTTAGATTTTTAAAATATATTTATGGAATTATAATCATATAAATTATATATATTAACATTTTAGTGTTGTGAATTAAACACATTTAAATATATTAAATAAAACTAGTGTACTCAACAAATTCCAATTGGTGATAATAAATATAATCTTATATATCATTTGGTACTATTTGTAAATACTTTTTTACATTTTCATACATCTATGTTCAGAAGAGAGATAAACCTTTAGTTTTCCTATCGTGTAACTTCTTTATTTGGCATCAATATTAAAAGCAAATAGCTGAATATAATGAATTAAAGCATTCCCAATTATACTAATTCTGGATGATATTTGGAGAAGAGGTATCCTTTTTATCAGAATTTTTATAGAATTTACCATTAAGATTGTCAGGGGCTGACATAAGCTTGAAGTTATTTTTTTTTTATTGGGGCGGTGTTAATGGTTTACAATTGTTGGTGCATATGTAAAAGTTATCCATTTTCTACTTTTTTCTTTATAATGGAACCCCAGGATGGGGTATATATTAGAAATTGAGAGGGGGGAGATAGAGAGAGATCTGTTTATCTGCTTCAGCACTCATGAAGAGTTCCCCCTGCAGATGGAGAACTAGGGCTCAAACCTTAGGCTTGGTAATGTTTGTACTTAGCCCCTAATCTATGGTCTGTTGATTCAGTTTCTTTCACAGAGATGTAGCTATTCAATTTTTTTCTCTATGAGACTCAAAAGTTTCTTTGAAAATATTGGTCAATGCAGTATACTTTATCAAATTTGACAACAAAAAGTTGTTTAAAGTATTTCTTATTATCTTTTTACTAATCATGGAATTGGTTCTCTGTGTCATTTTCTGTATTGGTAATGTATTATTTTATGACCTAACATTGACTTATCAATTTTTCCTGAAAATGTTAAGTTCCTTATTTCTATTTTGTTCACTTTGTGTTTTAATAATTACTCTTTTCTTCCAGTAAACTCTAATAAGTAACACATATTTAATAATTAACACATATTTCCAACCTGCGGGTATCATTTGAAGTGCTTTCCAGAGTGTCTATGTTTAACAAAAATGTAAAAATGTTACTAAAGTTTACATCAAAGTCATAGAGATATGGTAAAACAGAGTCAGTGGAAAATCATAAACACATTAAAATGGCCTGAACTTGAGCTGTTCTGATAGCTCTCTTGTTATGGTCATTCATACAATTTGCTGTACTGTGTACATTTCTCCACTTTACACACAGGCTTTCATATGAGTCTGTCAAACAGCTTGCTGAAAATCATTTTCTCTCTGTCTGCAGCACTTCTGCCTTTATAGTCTCATAACCATACCAAGAAATACAATTGAACTAGCCAGTGTGACTTATTTAATGAACTTATATTAGTTCCTCATCATCACCACTCTTTTATAGGTGTTCCAAAACTGTTCTTCTATTAATAGAATCTGGGAAATTATTCAAAACTGGCATGAAGATACCTGGTTTGCAGAACCTGCCTTACATTTGTACTCATCATGTGTAAGTGCTTTGGCCATATAATATTCTCTATATTTATTGTCTTTTAGTGGTGATTATTCTTCACGTTAGCTGACAAAGCTTTTAGTGACTCAGAATTTAATTAATACACTATAGACTATAAAAACTAATGTAATTGGCCTCTTATTTCCTTTCTTTTCCTGAAGAGAAATTTCAAATCCCCACACCAAGTGCGTACTTTTCTATTTTAGTGTGAAGTATTTTTATTATCTTAATAAGAAAAAAAAATAGGACACAACAGGAAAAGAGAAAAAATTCCTCAGTGCCATCATTAGCATTATGGCACATTTCTCAAAGAGTGAACTGACAGCCTCCTGGCTCTTCTCCCTCTGAGCATAACAGAAATCACCTTTCTTATCCTTTACTAGGTTTCTTTTTTGCCCCATAAATGCCAGTTCATTACTTAGAAGGTGACTGATTCTTGATTATATCATTTTCAGATTCTATACAGAAAAAAAAAATTGAACTTAACATGGAGTTCTTTGTAAAGCCACATAAAAGTCTTTGGATATTTGCTTATAATGTATATCTTGCTTTCTTCCATCAGTATTGATGATTATGTTTCAATACTTTCCAGATGCCTTCCTCCTCAGTGGGATAATTTGTGATTATGCTGTCAAAATGATTGTCTGCAAAAACCTCGGTGGTATTCTACCACATTCTAGTTCAGAGACTTAGCCAGGATTTGTTATGCTTTCCTAAAATTTGAAGTGTATTTTTATGTGTGTCATTCTTCTATCTGGTAACCATGACCAGGAATATGGCCTTTATCCTCTCCAATGTCACCATCAATTTAATGTCACCAAGCATTACCAATCCATGACTAAAAAGTTGTGGAAGCTTTTCTAATACCAACTGGACAGAAAAATGTTCATCTTGTTTATACACAATGTTTCCATTCTTCTAGTAATTCTGGAAATGAACAATGGCAGTGTTATAGTCCAAATTACGATTAGATGAAAGTAACCATGCACATTAAATCTCTTAGAACTTTGAGGACAACCTTTTTGTTTACTTCTTGGTATGAAAAGTCCGTATATCTAGTTCTACAAAATCTGGCTTGACATGACTGTATTGTCAAACACAGATAAATATCAGAATGTCTATTATCCCAAAATTAAAAAGTAGTAGGCATTGGAGAAGTTGAGAAGAGAAGGGAGTCATTATATACTGTTGGTGGGGATTTAAATTGGTGCAGTTATTACGGAAAGCAGTACAAATAGTCTTAAAAGTAAAAAATAAAGACCTGAGATGCATTATAAAGGCAGTACATGTCCAAGGCCACAGATTCAGTTCTTCTTCTTTTTTTTTTTAACCAGGAAACTAGTGTTTTTTTAATGGTTTGTTTATTTAAGTTTAATTAGAGAGATGCAAAGAGGAGACATAAAGTCACCAGACCATTACTCAGCTCTGTTTTAAGGTAGTGCTGGAGGATTAGACCTCAGACCTCAGAGCCCCAGGCGTGCAAATCCTGCAGAAGTATAAAGCTGTTTACCCAGCCATAGTTAGTATGAAACTTACCCTTGTTATCTCATAATTTTGTAAATCAATATTAAATCACTAATAATGGAAAGATAAAAATAAAAAGGGTGTGTGGTCTATGAACAAAATGGTATTTTTTTATAATTTACCAGATTGCCACTTAGTTCTGTGCTTCATGTCAACATATTTTTTTCAGCTTATTTTTTTTCTCAATTGAGTAGGGAAATGGCTGTTTATAAGACAGTTGTTTTCACATGGGTAAAATTTATTTTAAATATATATATATATATATATATATATATATATATATATATATATATATTTGTTTTATTTATTTATTTATTTTCCCACCACCAGACCTCTGTATTCCTACCCATCCCCTGAGAGCTTTCCTTTTGTTTATCCCTCTGGTATTATGGACCCAAGGTCATTATGGGGTGCAGAAGGTGAAAGGTCTGGCTTCTGTAATTGCTTCCCACTGAACACAGGCATTGGCAGGTCGATTCAAGCTCCCAGACTGTCTCTCTCTTTTCCTAGTGGGGCAGGGTTCTGGGGAAGCGGGACTCCAGGACTTATCACCAATGCATGTTAGATTAGCAGTATGTTGATCTCTTTCTCTCACACTCAAAATTATATATTTTAACAACATGGGATATATATCCATAAAGTTACATACAGGTACTATGCTTAAACAAGACTCTGAGAAAAAAATATATATTTTAACTCAAAACAATGTGATACTTTCAATAAAACTGAAAGTATTTAGAGGAAGACTGAGAATTCCTATATTATTAAATTTATTTTTTTAACACCAGTATCACTTTTTTGAGGTAATGTTAATTTCTAAAGCTATTATTGTCATGAGGCCACATCTTTTCATTCTCCTAGCAAAGTATATTGGGTATTCATAGTCATTTATTAATCCATTAATTTAACCATCTAGTCACACACAATAAAAGGATGGTTTGTACCTTTGATTAGAGTTTTATTAAATTTGTTAGAAATTAGAAGAAAATTATATATATGGTTTCCAGTTTTTATAAGGAGCAGTCTTTCTGCTCAAGAAGATTCAGTGATGTCTTTCCATTTTACCAAATTTACTTGACATTTTTAGAACATTTATTCATTTTCATTATACAAGCCTTACTTAGTTTTAAATTTTTGTCTGAGTTTTTTGTAATCATGAGGTCTTCACTACTTTGGGCTAACATTTTCAAAGACAGAATGAGACAGAAAAAACAAGGAAAGATATTCCCAGCATCAAAGCTTCCTGATGACAGTGACCAGTGACGATAGGAAAGGGATCTATTAGAGGTCCAAGAACACAAGTATCTCTGGGGGAAACCATGACTAGGACCTCAGGTGATGAGGTGGCCTGATAGTAGCCACAAATTATATCATTGTGTAAGCTAGATTTTTGCCCTTATTCAACTTTTGTAGTCTTTTCTTTATCTGATGAGGTAGACTTCCTCCCAGTTGTTAAATCATTGAGTGTCATATATATATATATATCAAAACCGGTACTAGGTTTATGGAGTCTGGCCTCAATTTATGGAAGATATAACATAAGATTTTAGTAGTGTCTAAGTAAAACTCAATTTTTTTTCTGCATTTATTTGTTTCATGATTCTATTAAAGGTGGCAGAGGGATAATAATTGTCCATTAGAGGATATATAGATTTTATCAGTATATATTTTGGTCATTGTATACAGTGTTTTTTCTACTAAATATCAAGGGGTGACAATAATCCTGTTGTTCTATAAAAACATTAAAAAATTGAAGAGTGGGACTGGGCTCTGGGGAAGCAGGGCTCCAGGACACATTGGTGTGGTCCAGGGAAGTCTGATTGGCATCATGGAACATGGTGACAGAAAAGAGAGTTAACATATAGAGCCAAGCAAGTTTTTGACTAATCATGAACCTAAAGGCTGGACTAGTGCAGATGAAGAGTTGGGAGGGTGTCTCTGTTTTGTAGATAGTTAGTAGACATATTTTAGTTATTAGTTATATTCCAAGGGGCCTGTGGCTATACTAGTTTTTTGTTTGTTTGTTTGTTTTTCCAGAACCTGAAATCTGATATCCAGGTAGAACCAAGTCATTGGCTAGGGAAATGATGTCATGGCTAGAAAAAGAAACAGAAAGCTGGATCAGGGAAGAGAATAGCTCCCAAATATGGGAAAGGTGCATAAATATTGTTGACTGTAAACCCCATCTATTTGACTTGATCTGGGGCCCATATTCAGCTTAGGAGCCCATGTGACCTCAGCATCCCTGTACATCTGAGCTCACATTCTGTGGTCATGAGTAGGAACAAGGTCTATTATGTTGTTTCTGACAGAGATGACTTGTAGTATTGGGGAAGTCGAGGTCCAGGTCCATCATGTCTGTTTGGGAATCATAGGACTCCCTGAATAGGGCCCCAGCTGATGGGGTAGCATGATAGTGACTAAAGAGTCATCCTTAAAGGATGCCAGTATCTTGCCCTTATTCAACTTTTGCAGTCCTTGCTTTGATAAGGTTAGCTTTGGATTGAGTGAGGGAAGTATAATAGTAAGTAGGTGAGGAGGGTATCTAAGTCTAAGTAGACACTATTTCATTATGAACTTCATACTGACTCACTGCAGACTATTGTATATTTTTTCTTTCAGGTATTTATTTTGCCCTAATCTATAGATATATGTGAACATATGTTTTATCTCATGGGACCTAGTCTACATCTAGGTTTGGGACTTTGTTAGGAAGTCAACAACCTGGAATGGAATTACAGAATACTATGAAAGGAAAGGTCTCACCTGAGTAATGAGACTGAAGAATTGACATTCCATGCCTGACATCTTTGGATACAGTCTGAAGTGAAGCAAGCTGAGTTGGTACTCATTGCATTGATTAGGCTGGGATTGATGAATGCAATATAATTTGATATGAATGAGAGAGATTCTGGGAGTATGGATTGGACTGGCAACGCCCATGTTCAGCAGGGAAGCAATTACGGAAGCCAGACCTTCCACCTTCTGCACCCCATAATGACCCTGGGTCCATACTCCCAGAGGGATAAAGACTAGGAAAGCTGAGACCAGGTGGCTCACCTGGTTGAGTGCACATATTACAGTGCTCATGGACCCGGGTTCAAGTCCCCTGTCCCAACCTGCAGAGGGAAAGCTTTGCAAGTGGTGAAGCAGAGATGCAGGTGTCTCTCCTTCTCTCTCCTCTCTATATACCTTACCCTCTTGATTTCTGGCTGTCTTCATTCAGTAAATAAGGATACTAATAATAAAAAAAGAATAGGAAAGCTATCAGGGAGTGGATGTGATATGAAGTTCTGATAGTGGGAATTGTGTGGAGTTGTACCCCTCTTATGGTTTTGTCAATGTTTCCTTTTTATAAATAAAATTAAGAAATAATAAAATAAATAAAAATAAAATAAAATATTTAAAAGTATATCTTTCTTTATTATAGTTGACTGAGTGAATAAAGTTATTGAGGGAAATGAAGTAGGGGGTAGGAGAAGAGGGTGTCTAGGCCTAAGTAATAACTGTTTGATTAGAGCAATTTTGTAGCCTTCTTTAGGCTATTCTTCAAGATTTTCAAGCTTATTAGGTCTAAATATGATAACAGCAGACTATTAAGCACTTTTACTTTAAGGTATAAAGTCATCCATTACTTAAGGATATGTATACACATATTAACCAGTGTAGGATTATGTGAAAGCATGGTAGAGCTTAGAGGAACTCTCCCCATCCTTGGGATGGAGGTCTGGAAAGACACGTCACTTGTCAGTCTCTCCCTTCTAGGGATGGAGCTAAAAGGGAAAGCTTCCAAGACTCAGTTTCCTCTTGTTAGTTTCTCAAGGCTTCACAAAGGCCTGCAACCTCTCACAGTTAACTCACTCCCCTGCTGCACACCAAATGGATGCCTGCTTGTAAGTTTACTTAGAGTTCACTACGTTCACTATAAGTTCACCACCTTTTGATCACACACATAAGCATACTCCATCACAAGCCTTACCAGTACGCTGGCAGTGAGACCCCCACACCTTATTTCCTTGTCCTTTGATATCTATGTTTTACATCAAGCTCTGACATTCTCTGCTTTATCTCACTCTGCTGATTTAACCAATATGTTTTTCTTAATACCTTTAGATAATTAACATGTCTTGCATCATGGAAACTGATTGCTCTGACCTTTTTGTATCTCATCAATCCTCATCATTCCTACCCCTCCCCACCATAGGGGTATCTGACCTTTAGAACCCTGTGATTATGGACATATGTGAAAAAATGTCCTTTGTTCTACTTGCTAGAAAAACTTGTGCTTACCCCAAATAAAGTGGAAGTTCATACCTGTGTTTCTCCTGGCTGTTTTGCGTTTTGAGGTCCCTTGAGCCCTTCCTTGATTGGAAAGCCAGCAACTGCCTCAGGTTGCGAGGCCACCCACGTGAGCACCAGCAAACCAGTACCTTAGGCCCAAGCTTGTATCTAGGATCTTTAATATTGTTAGAAAACATATGTGAGGGGGTCGGGTGGTGGCGCAGTGGGTTAAGCGCATGTGGCGCAAAGCGCAGGGAACGTCGTAAGGATCCCGGTTCAAGGCCCCGGCTCCCCACCTGCAGGGGAGTCACTTCACAGGGGGTGAAGCAGGTCTACAGGTGTCTATCTTTCTCTCCCCCTCTCTGTCTTCCCCTCCTCTCTCCATTTCTCTCTGTACTATCCAACAACGAACAACATCAATAATGGCAATAATAATAACCACAACGAGGCTACAACAACAAGGGCAACAAAAAGGGGGGAAAATGGCCTCCAGGAGCAGTGAATTCATGGTGCAGGCACTGAGCCCAGCAATAACCCTGGAGGGAAAAAAAATAAAACATATGTGAATGATCTCTTTACATATCTTGATTACTAATATCAGATAAAATGTAAAATATTGTTTCCAAAATGTTTAATTCATTTTAATTTGTATAAAGCTTATTTTGATGTGAAAGCTTTCTGATTTGATATAATTCTATTAATTTATTCTTTTTAAAAATTTATTTATTGGGGAATTAATGTTTTACACTTGACAGTAAATACAATAGTTGTACATGCATAACATTTCACAGTTTTCCATATAACAATACGACTCCCACTAGGTCCTCTGTCCATTCATTTATTCTTGCTTTTGTTTCATTGACAATGAAGTTGAATCTCCAAAACCAGTGTCTATTGTGAAGACCCTTGAGCTTCTCATAAATATTTTCTTCTTTCAGATCTCAGGTCTGATATTGTGGTTTTCAATGTCTCTCAATCTCTTTTTGAGCTCTTTTACCTCTTTCTTAGTTTTCTCCAGTTCATCCTCTGTCTGGCTAATTCTGTTTTCTGCTTCTGTTAATCTGCTTTTCCTTCCCTCAGCTTCTTTCTTCAGTTCAGTTAAAGTATTAGCTTGTTCTGCTAATTGGCCTTTTAGCTCAGCTATTTCAGCTTTCAGTTCTCTAATTATCTCGAGGTAGCTTGTATTTTCCTTGAGGGTCTCATCTGTTGTTTCCCTAAGTTTGATATCCCTTTCTTCCATAGTTGTCTTCATTTCTGTGATTATTAGGTTTATTGTTGCTTGTAAACTTTTCTTATCTATGGTTACTTCTGACTGATTTGGAGTTTCTTCTGGGTTCCTGTCTTGATTCATTGTGGTAGCAGTTTCATTTGCTCTTGATTTAACCATTTTTTTTATTGATATGGTTTTTATTTTTCTGTTCTGTCATTCTTCAGATGTCGTGTTTTGAGTGCAAGCTATACTAAAGACCTTTCCCAAATGCAGTCACCAACCTCAGAAATTACAACAATAGCAAATGAAGCAAGGATTGATGCAGTTCAACCAATACCAGTTAGCCAAACAACACCTCTAATCCAAGAAAAAATAGCAACCAAACCAAAAGAAAAAGAAAGAGAAAGGGAAAAAGGGAAAGCAGAAATAAACAGTTCTGCAAATACGCTGTCCACTATGAATTTGAGGGATAACAAGAGAATAAAGGAAAGTAGAAAAGAGATAGAGACACACACATGCACACAGAGTCTACACTGAGTAAGATTTCTTCCCCAAACTAATTCACACATGAGTATCAGTGAATTCAGAAAGCAAGAAAAAGAAGAAGAAAAAATAAAGAGCAGTGAAAGGAATTTTTTTTTTTTAATTAGCTAGGAAGAGAAGAAAGTGAAGGGCAGAGGGAGAGAGAAACAAGTTTATCTCACAATGCATAGGACAGGCAGACACCTTTCACTGGAAAAAAAAAAAAACAGTTAACTTTGGTCAATCTGAAGGAAGAGGAGGGAAACGGGACACATGCATATAATAATAGTAATACTAAAATGAAATAGAGTAAAAAAACCCTAGCAGTCAGTCTTCTGCTTGGACTGCTCCAGATTGGCTGCAGGTAGCCTGAGCAAAGATAGCCAATTATAAGAAGTATACAAAACCAAAACAAAACAAAACAAGAAAAACCTCCAGATATTCTTTTCCAGACAGGGATGAGGCTCTGATTGGTCAGATATTTTGTCACTCAAATAGAGCTCCAGTCACCTAAAAAAAAAAAAAAAAATAGAGAAGGAAAAAAGGCTTGGAATGGAGAGTCAGGCAGCAGCTCAGCCCTTAAGTGCACATGGCGCAAAGTGTGAGGACTGGCTTAATAATCCAGTTCGATCCCCTGGCTCCCTACCTGCAGGGGGGGTGCTTCACAGGCGGTGAAGCAGGTCTGCAGGTGTCTTATCTTTCTCTCCTCCTCTCTATCTTCCCCTCCTCTCTCCATTTCTTTCTGTCCTCTCTAACAGTGATGACATCAATAACAACAACTACAACAACAATAAAAAGACAACGAGGGTAACAAAATGAAAATAAATAAATTAAAAAAAAAAAAGACTTGGAATGATACCCCTGGTGAATCAAGAATCTTGGTAAAGTAAATAGCTCAGTAGGAAGCCTGCTAGGAGTGGCTGTCCAGCCCCTGGGGGTTGTTTCTAAGGTTGGGAGGAGGGGTGAATTCAAAAATTATCAAGCCAAAGATTTTCCTTTCTTTGTCTGTTAGACCTCTGTTTGCCAGCCCAAGAGTGGGTTATAGGACTGTTTTTTGCTGTCACCCTAACCACCCTTTGTTCACCCTCCTACTGATGGCCCACTATCCTCCCCTATCCAGAGAATCCCATGTGGTAATTTGCTGCTTTTTTGAGCTCATGCCAGCTGTTGTTTCCAAGTTGCCATCTTGGGTCCACCCGTGACCTTTCATTTTTTAAATATTTGTGGTTATCAGCATAGATTTTACCTTGTTGTCTTATGTTTTCCACTAAGTAGTTAAGACTGTTTATATTTTTATGACCAGCTAACCATGCTTTTCAATGTGTCTTCAGCTCCTTTGTTTTCCTTTTATAAAATTCTAGTATTTGGTTTGACAATCAAATTAATGTTTTCATATCTAATTATTATCTAAGAGTTTATAATTATATTTATGAGTCTTCAAATTCTGTATTCATCTTTCCTTAATTAAAAAAAAGGTTAATGCTCACTTCATCACAGTATGTATTTTCTACTGATTATTATTCCATCTTCATTTCAGCCATTGTTTTAAATGTGATGTTAATATATCTTTCCCACAATCAATTCTTTAAAAAACTAATGATTTATTGGTTGAGATCTACTTCTGTCAATAATAAGTTCCCCAGAGAAAATTCCTTTATACAGGGGTGGTGTGGTAGCACACTATGTTAAGCACACACAGTGGGAAGTAAAGACCAGCTCAAGGATCCTGGTTTGAGCTTTTGCTCCCTACCTTCAGGGTTGTCACTTGGCAAGCAGTTAAGCAGGTCTGAAGGTGTCTGGCTTTCTCTCTCTTTCTCTATATTTCCCTCCTTTCTAATTTCTCTCTGTCCTATACAACAATAATAATGGAAAAAGATGGCTGCCAGGAGCAGTTGATGCTCAGTGCTGTCACTGAGCCACAGTGATAACCCTGAAGGCAAAAAGTGAAAGAGAGAGAGAAAGAGAAAGAAGAAAATTCCTTTATAATAACTTTTGTTTAATTTTCCATCAAGTTATTTGATAGTGAAATTAATATTTAGGTAACCCTGTTATTCCCTAAAATATTGTAGCTGGAAGAATATTTTCATATGAAAATTTGCTTTTCTTGAATTAAAAAAAATGTTTCTTCCAGGATATACATTAATTAAAAGGTGTTATTATTAAGATATTTTACAACAGACTTGTTTTTGTTATTTACTTCCTCTACTTGATGTTTTGCCTAAATGACCAAAGAATTTATTTTAATTTCAGACTTTAATAGTTGAAAATATGATGTTTCATGGTTGACTTTTGATTTTTCTTCCTGTTGATGATTTTGATCATCTCAAAATGTGGACGCATTTTTTTTTGCTTTATATTTATAAATTTATATTTACCTTTAATTTTCCTAGCAGTAAATATAATTTTTACTCAGTTAAATAATGATGGCTTGTCTCTGTCTGAATAAAGAAGTTGCCTGGGTAAAATGCACATTTGTGAAGTAGCAGTTCACAAAAATAATTACATATATAGATGCATACATGCATACCAATGGTAGCTTCTATTTTTCAAAAGATTTTTATTTTTATTCTTTTTATTATTTTCTAACCTTTGTTGCTTTTAAATGACTCTTCTGATTCATTCTCCAGGAAGTCTTTAGTCAAACCTTGTGATCCTCATTGAGCTCTAAGTATCTCTCAATTGGTTCTTAGTTTCTGTAATATATTTCCATTATTTCTTCATTATCCTCCCTGAAATGAAATAGGTCTTATTTTGCATTTTTATGTATACATTTTTATTATTATAATTTGCTTAAAGATTAAATTTTGAGGTCTATGTGAATGCTTGTGAATTTTTGCTTGATTTTTATTTCCTTATAAAGTGTGCCTTTGAGTGTGTAAAATCTTAATTTTTTTTTTTTTTTTTTAGTGAATATAGAAAGGGAGCTTATACATGCTCTGAAAAGGCTAATTTACTTACCTTGCAAGAATTCTTTTTTCTGCTATAGTAAATTGATGTTTCTCTAATCTTTTATGCTTTTCTTTTTCTTTGTATATCCTCTTATGCTTCTTTCATTCTGTACTTATTATTATTATTATTTCTTCCTCAGGCACTGATCCGTGCTTTATTTGCTAAGTATTGACTATATGAATAAACTAACTCAGCCCAAAGAAATTATTCTTCCTGTGAAGCTTGGGAAACAAATCTACACTGCTTTTTGGTTTGGTTTGGTTTGGTTTGGTTGATTGGGTGGGTGGTTGTTCTATTGGGGGTGGGTAATGGTTTATATTCAACAATAACTAAAGTTATTGGTACATGTGTAAAAACATTCAGTTTTATGAAAAACACTCACCTCCTAGCCTAGTTCTTCATCTGCCATCATTCACCAGGACCTAAAAGCAGTACCCCCAACCCAGAATCATTTACTTTGGTGCAATACACCAAACCCTTTCCAAGTTCTGCTTTCTTTTCCCTTTTGTTCTTCTTTCTCAACTGTTGTTTGTGAATGATACCATCCCATATTCATCCTCTCTTTCTGGCTTATCTTACTTAATATGACTCCTTCAAGTTCCATCCAAGATGAGGTGAATAAGGTGAATTTACTTTTTTTTTTTTCCTTCTCCAGGGTTATTGCTGGGCTCGGTGCCTGCACTATGAATCCACCGCTCCTGGAGGCCATTTTTTCCCCCTTTTGTTGCCCTTGTTGTAGCTTCGTTGTTGCCCTTGTTGACGCAATTTGTTGTTGGATAGGACAGAGAGAAATGGAGAGAGGAGGGGAAGACAGAGAAGGGGAGAGAAAGATAGACACCTGCAGACCTGCTTCACCGCCTGTGAAGCAACTCCCCTGCAGGTGGGGAGCCGGGGGCTCAAACCGGGATGAATATATATCACAAATTATTCAGTCTCTCATATGTGGTTGGGCACCTGGATTTCTTCCAGGTTTTGGTTATTACAAATTGTACTACTATAAACATAGTCATACACAGATCTTTTTGGATGTGTATTTGGTTCCTTAGGATATATCCACAAGGGAGGAAATGTTGGTTCATAAGGAAGGCCTATTTCTAGACTTGTGAGAATTTTCCTAGCTGCTCTCCATAAAGTTTGGACCAATTTACTGTCCAACCAGCAGGGTTCCTTTTCTCCCATAATCTCTCCAACATGACTTGTTGGAGACAATTTTTTTTTTCTATTCCTGATGGCCTTTTAGATCTCTTCTTTAGTGAATATTCTGTTCATAAATAGTTAATTTTACCCCATCTTCACAGATAATAATTTTGTTCACCTCCATGTTAGCTATCAAACAGAAGTGAAAACCTAGGAAAGTCACAGGTCCCTAGGAACATACCTAAAATAGACTTCTTATTTCCTTTTTTACCTACCCTAAGATTCCCATTATCATCTGCTCTATTTCTTCTGGTTCCTGTTGATTAATCATTTTCCTTGTTTTATATCTACTGCTTTTCACCCATCAAGTTGCAGATACTACTGTGAGGTCATGCTAACTCTCCTGGACAGAGTAACACACCAGTGTGTCCTAGAACTACACCTCTCCAGAGCCTCACCATGCTAGGGACAGATAGAAACATGCTGGAGGTACGGATTGGTCCATGTCCAGTGAAGCAATTACAAAAGGCAGAACTCCTTCCTGCACCTCATAAAGAATTCTAGTCCATACTCCTAGAGGGGGAGAAGTGATAGAGGAACATGATCTGAGGATTCTGAACTCCAACTCTATCAGGAATAGGAGAGAGAATAAAAAGGAAGGACATTCAGAACTAGTAATATGTGTAGGTGTGACATAGAAAGGAAGAGAAAGTAGGACCATAGAAAATAATTGAACTAATATATATATAAGTATAGACAGCTAAATAAATAATAATCAACCCACATCTGCAACCTTAGGAGAATTACTGTAGTTTCCCATGGAGAGAACGATAATACAGAACTCTGTTGGTGGGAATAGTGCAGAATTATGCCCCTGATATCTCACAATTTTGTAAATCAGCATTAAGTTTCTAGTATAATTTTTAAAAATTAATTTAAGTGCAATGGTAAACAAAAAATAAATTATGAAGCAGAAATCAATACAAAGTACAAATAAAGCATGTTAAACATGTTAGCAGAATGATAGAAACAAACTGAAAAATGAATATGTAAAACAACCCTAAAACAAAACTCAGAATGATTCTAAATAAACCACATATGTAAATAATCCTTCTAAATGTGAATGACCTAAATCCACCTTTCAATAGACACAGAATGATAGAATGGATTAAAAAACAATACCTGTACATAATCCTTCTAAATGTGAATGACCTAAATACACCTTTCAATAGACACAGAATGATAGAATGGATTAAAAAACAATACCTGTATATTTTATGTCTCTAAAGAACATACTTTAGATGGAAAAACAAACAATGGTTCAAAGTGACAGGCTGAATCAAGGTGTTTCAAGCCAATTCTTCTTCTTGTAGCGTTTGCCCATCTTCTGTAGCCAGTCAACAGCATCAGGTTGAGCCTGATGTAAAGTTTCGAGACCTCCTTTGAATCTGGAGAGGTGGCAGTCATTGACTATGTGGGGCATAGTCTGTCTGTAGCCACAGGGGCAGTTCGGGTCGTCTCTGGCTCCCCAGCGATGGAACATAGTGACGCACTGGCCATGGCCTGTTCGATAGCCATTGAGGAGAGCCCAATCATAACGTGCTAGGTCAAAGCCGGGTTGACGCTTGCAGGGGTCTGTGATGACGTGTTTGTTCTTTACCTCAGCTGACTGCCAGCTCTGTTTCCAAGAGACTGGAACAGAGAAGTTCAGTGTAGGTGTAGGGGACCAGATTGGGTGACGAGACGTCAAGCGTTGAACAGGGTGGGTGAAGATATCCGCGTATATTGGCAGGTACGGTCGAGAGTAGACATGGGAAATGAACTTAGATGATGCCTCATCCCTACGAATATTTGGTGGGGCGATGTTGCTAAGAACTGGCAGCCATGGAGCCGGGGTGGAACGGATGGTTCCAGAAATTATCCTCATGGAGGAATATAATTTGGAATCGACCAAGTGGACATGGGGGATACGGAACCATACTGGGGCACAGTATTCTGCAGTGGAATAGCATAATGCCAGAGATGATGATCGTAGTGTGGAAGCGCTCACGCCCCATGAGGAGCTGGCCAGTCTTGCAATGATGTTATTCCTCACGCCCACCTTTGCTGCAGTTTTTATGAGATGTTTGTGAAATGACAGAGTACGATCGAGAGTAACGCCAAGATAGACTGGCTGGGCTTCATGCCGGATTCTCGTATCGCCAAGCTGCACATTAAGCTCACGCTAGGCCGAGGTATGGTGTAGATGGAAAACAGATGATACCGTTTTTGCAGTGCTAGGAATTAGTCTCCATTTTTTACAGTAATCAGATATCAGAGACATGTCTTTCGTGAGTGTTTCCTCGAGGATGTCAAACTTGGATGCCTGAGTTGCACAGCAGATGTCATCGGCGTAGATGAACTTCCTTGAAGAAGTTTCTGGGAGGTCATTGATGTAAATATTAAATAGCATAGGAGCCAGAACAGAGCCCTGGGGGAGGCCACTTGAGACAAGTCTCCATCTGCTAGACTTGTCACCCAGATGTACACGGAATCTTCTGTTTTGGAGAAGAAACGATATAGTGTTGGCCACCCATGGAGGCAGGCATCTTGAGATCTTGACCAGGAGACCACGGTGCCAGACCGTGTCATAGGCTGCTGTGAGATCAACAAAGACAGCACCCGTCTTTAAATTCTTCTGGAATCCATTTTCAGTGTAAGTTGTGAGGGCCAGGGCTTGTTCGCAGGTAGATCTTCCTGGGCGGAAACCAGCCTGGGCGGGTGATAGGAATTTCTCTGTAAGATGAGAAATATGTGACAGAAGCAGCCTCTCAAGGAGTTTGTAACACACGGAGAGGAGAGAAATTGGTCTATAGCTGGTGGCCAGTGTTGGGTCTTTCTTTGGTTTCAAAACCGCTATAATCTTCGCAAGACGCCAAACTTTGGGCATAGACTCAGATTCCAAGATGTGGGACAGGAATGAAGTGAGCCACTTCTTTGCCGCAGGGCCCAATAATACTGGATAAAACAGGAACAGCTATTCTACTATTAAATAAAATAGACTCACAGGCAAAGAACATAATAAGAAACAGCAATGGACATTACATATGGTCAACAAGATTACATCACATGTGTCACCAAAGTTCTGTGACCACCCCCCACAACCCAACAATAGCCACTATATTTCTTACAAAGTCTTACAATTTTCTCTTTGTTTAATTAAAGTTCATGTGTGTGAATTCCCTATATACCTCATATGAGAGAAACTTTCTGGTAGTTTATTTCACTTCCTTAATTTACTAAGCAATAATCTAGCTATTACTCAGAACCATATTATTTGGTCTCCATATTTGGGGGGCATTTAGTTTTATGTTTTTGTGATATATTGCTAATCTCATGATCTGAAAAGACAATTTTTATTATTTCAATATTCACATGTTTGTTAAGGTACTTTTGTCTCCCAGCATATGGTCTATCCTTGAGAATATTTCATGTACACTTGAGAAGAATGCATATTCAATTCTATTAGGATGAATAGTTCTGTATTAATCTGCTGTCTTTCTCACCTATTGTTGTCCTGTAATTAGCATATGGCTGATGAATTGGAATTGGGCATAATTAGCATATGGGCTGATGTCAGTAGGGAACTTAAGCAGACACATGCCAGGCCAGGCTGAAGAAGCTCTCTGTTGTTGTACGCTGTTCCTGCTTTCAGTTCCTGCTCCCTGTTTGACTTACATGTTCACCCCACCATGGCTGCTGCTGCTCCCAGGACATGTACACACATGAATCTGAACTTTAAAATCAGCCTTTCTCAGGGGTCTGGTCAATTTTATCCTTGCAGATGTACTATTGTACCACCATGTTATAAGCCTTTCATTGTTTTAGACCAGCACTGAGCCACACTCTGGTAATGTCCTTTTTTTTTTTTTTTAGTTATAATAATCTATGTCTTCATTAAGGGGACTATTTCTCCCTGAGTTTCTGTCAGTTATTGCTGACACTCATTCAGTGCCTTCATGAGGACTCGACTGCTCCCTATAGCCATATATATATATATATATATATATATATATATATATATATATATACATATATATACCCATTTTGGGAATGACAGAAATTGAGAGGGAAGGAAAGAGCAAGAGAGTTAGGCAGATACCTGCAGCAGACAGAGAGAGTGTGAGATGGTGGGCAACAAAACTTATAATAACTAAAATGATGTAAGTAAGCAAAAATTACAAAGAATAAAAGTACCATAAAACACTCTTCATCAAATTAAAAACCAGTAATATTAATACATCAAAATGAAAGTAAACACAAGAAAAGTTCATCATAGTAACCAAGGGAAAGCTCATCTGGTAGTGTGCCGGACCTGCATCCCTGAGGCTCCGGAGTCAGAGTTTGCTGCATGTATCAGAATGTTCTTTGGCTTCTCTCTAGATCTCTACTTCTCTCTCATTCTCTTGTTGTCACTCCTCCCACTCCCTCTCTCTTTTTCAATGTACACTCATTCATTTTATCTCTCTCTCTATTTCACATGAAATATTATTAAGAATAAATTCTCAAGCCAACAACAGAAAAGTGCCAAAATTGTGAGATATATATATATCTCACAATATATATATATATATATATATATATATATATATATATATATATCATGCATCTATTAAAAATGGTTAATTCACCTTCCTCATCTCATCTAGGGTAAAACTTGAAGTAATCATGTTAAGTGAGATAAGCCAAAAAGAGAAAGATGAATATGGGATAATCTCACTCATAAACATAAGAACAGAAGGGAAAACACAAAGCAGATCTTTAACTGGAGTTGCTGTATTGCACCAAAGTAAAAGACTTTGACATTGGGGATGGGGAGGGATGTTCATATCCTGGAACATGATGGCAGAGGAGGTCCTAGAGGGGGTTAGATTGTTATATGGAAAACTGAGAAATGTTACATGTGTATAAGGTACTGTATTTTACTGTGATTGTAAATCATTAATCCCCAAAATAAAAAAAAAATAAAATTTCAGCATATAATATAGAATTGAAAAACTCATCTAAATATTATTAGTTTAGATAAAAAAACCACAACTTCCAAATAATGTATGTTTAAGCTTATGGAGAACTCTTTAAACCATGTTGCCAGAGATGGAATAGCTTCAGTTCTCATAAGATATTTATTAATATTTACTAGAAACAAATCTTTTTTTTTAAATTTTTTATTTAAGAAAGGATTAATGAACAAAAACATAAGGTAGGAGGGGTACAAATCCACACAATTCCCACCACCCAGTCTCCATAACCCACCCCCTCACATGATAGCTTTCCCATTCTCTATCCCTCTGGGAGCATGGACCCAGGGTCATTGAGGGTTGCAGAAGGTAGAAGGTCTGGGCTTCTGTAATTGCTTCCCCGCTGAACATGGGCGTTGACTGGTCGGTCCATACACCCAGTCTGCCTCTCTCTTTCCGTAGTAAGGTGTGTCTCTGGAAAGCTGAGCTCCAGGACACATTGGTGGGGTCTTCAATCCAGGGAAGCCTGGCCAGCATCCTGGTGGCATCTGGAACCTGGTGATTGAAAAGAGAGTTAACATATGAAGCTAAACAATTTGTTGAGCAATGATGGATACCAAGCTTGGAATAGTGGAAAGGAAGTGTTAGGGAGGTACTCACTGCAAACTCTAGTGTACTTCTGCTTTCAGGTATATATTTTGCAGTAGTTTATGGATATGTGTGAACATAAGCTCTCTCTCACAGAAAATGGTGTATATCTAGGTTATGGGACTTTGTTAGAAAGTGAGCTACCTGAGATGAAATTAGAATGTACTATAAAAGGAAAGGTTTCACCCGAGTAATGAAGCTGAAGGGTTGTCATTCCACACGTGAAGTCTCTGGACACAGTCTGAGGTGAAGCATGTTGAGGTGGCCATCGTTGCGTTGGTTAGGTTATGATCGGCGGATGCAATATTATTTGGTTTGGATTGGGAGATGCATATGGGAAAGTGGGCCCTATCCAAGGGTTCCAGGACTGGGGGAAGTAGGGGCTCTATAGTGGAGATGTGAGGTTCTTGCTGTCTTAGGCTTCAAAAAGACAATGGATAGTTAATGTTATCATCACATTATTTGGTAATTGGGTTAACTTTGAAAAGTCCTTTTGTTATGGTTTGCTGTACAGTATCCAGTATCTTGTATATAGCTGTGCTATTGGATGCTTCTAATCTACTTGGTCTAGGCTTTTGAGAGAGTCTGCATATCAAATACACAGCCTATATATTAAAAAGATTCAGTTTGTGTTTTGAGGAACTTTGAGACATACAATTGATTTTCCCCCTCTCATATTAATTAACTACTGATTTATATGTCTACATTTTGATAGGAGTGTACATAAACACCATTCCCACCACCAAAAGACTGTTACCCATCCCTTCCACCCACTCCCACCCCCCACCGGCCCAGGAAGCTGCATGTCTACCCCTCACCACTGGGTTTTCACTTTGGTGCCCTACTTACAATTTGATCAGGTCCTGCTTTTAGTTTCCCTTTCAGCTCTTCTTAGTCAACTTCTGTTGATTAGTGGGATCATCCCATACTCATCTTTATCTTTCTGACTTAGCTCACTTAACATAATTCCTTCTTGCTCTGTCCAAGATGGGTCAGAGAAGGTGGGTTCATTGTTCTTGGTAGCTGCATAGTATTCCATTGTGTATATATACCACAGCTTTCTCAGCCATTCATCTGTTGTTGGGCACCTGGGTTGCTTCCAGGTTTTAGCTATTATGAATTGTGCTGTTATGAACATAGGAGTACACACCTCTTTTTGGTTGGGTGTTATGGAGTCCTTGGGGTATAAACCCAGGAGAGGAATTACTGGGTCGTATGGAAGGTCCATGTCTAGCCTTCTGAGAGTTCTCCAGACTGCTCTCCACAGAGGCTGTACCAATTTACATTCCCACCAGCAATGTAAAAGGGTTCCTCTCTCCCCACATCCTCTCCAGCATTTGTTGCTGCTGTCCTTTTTGATGTATGCCATTCTTACAGGAGTGAGGTGGTATCTTAGTGTTGTCTTAATTTGCATTTCTCTGACAATCAGTGACCTAGAGCAGTTTGTTAGCCTTTTGGATCTCCTCTGAGGTGAATGGTTTGTTCATATCCTCTGCCCATTTTTGGATGGGGTCATTTGCTTTTTTGGTGCTAAGTTTGCTGAGCTCTTTATATATTTTGGTGATTAGTTTCTTGTCTGATGTCTGGCATGTGAAGATCTTCTCCCATTCTGTGAGGGGTCTCTCTGTTTGTTTAATAGTTTCTTTGCATGTGCAGAAGCTTTTCAATTTGATGTAGTCCCATTGGTTTGTTTCTGCTTTAGTCTTCCTTGCAGTTGGGTTTGATTCATCAAAGATGTCCTTGAGGTGTAGGTGAGAAAGTGTTTTACCAATGTTTTCCTCTATGTATTTGATTGTTTCTGGTCTGACATCTAGGTCTTTGATCCATTTGGAGTTGATTTTTGTTTCTGGTGAGATAAAGTGGTTCAATTTCATTCTTCTGCATGTTTCAACCCAGTTTTCCCAGCACCATTTATTGAAGAGAGCCTCCTTCTTCCATTTAATCCTTTGGGCCCCCTTACCAAAGATTAGATGCCCATAGGTGTTGGGATTTACTTCTGGGCTTTCAATTCTGTTCCACTGGTCTGTGTGCCTATTTTTGTTCCAGTACCATGCTGTTTTGATGATGATGGCTTTATAATACAGTTTAAGGTCTGGGATTGTGATGCCTCCATTTCTGTTTCTTTTCCTTAAGATGGTTTTGGCAATTCTAGGTGTTTTCAGGTTCCAGACAAATGATTGTACTGTTTATTCTATTCTCTTAAAGAAGCTTGGTGGAACTTTGATGGGTATTGCATTAAATTTGTATATGGCTCTGGGGAGAATATTCATTTTGATGATATTTATTCTTCCAATCCTTGATCATGGGATATCTTTCCATTTCTTGGTATCAGTTTCTATTTCCTTGAGTAGCGACTCATAGTTTTCAGCATGCAAGTCTTTCACTTCTTTGTTCAACTTTATTCCTAGGTATTTGATTGATTTTGCTGAAACAGTGAATGGGAGTGATTTCTGGATGTCTTCTTCTTCAGATTTAGTGTTTGCATAAAGAAATGCCACTGATTTTTGTACATTGATTTTGTAGCCTGATACCTTGCTATATTGCCTAATAACTTCCAGTAATATTCTACTGGATTCTTTAGGTCTTTCTATGTATACTATCATATCATTTGCAAATAGTGAGAGCTTGACTTCTTCCCTTCCAATCTGTATCCCTTTGATTTCTTTCTCTTGCCTGATTGCTATGGCAAGAACTTCCAATACTATGTTGAAGAGTAACGGTGACAGTGGACAGCCCTGTCTAGTCCCCGATCTGAGGGGGAATGCTTTCAGCTTCTGTCCATTGAGTATGATGTTGGCTGTAGGTTTGCTATATTTAGACTCCACTATCTTTAGGAATTTCCCATTTTTTCTAGAGTTTTCAGCATGAATGGGTGTTGGATTTTGTCAAAGGCTTTCTCTGCATCTATTGAGATAATCATGTGGTTTTGGGCTTTGCTTTTATTGATGTGGTGAATGACATTGATTGACTTACGGATGTTGAACCAGCCTTGCATTCCTGGGATGAATCCCACTTGGTCATGATGAACAATCTTTTTGATGTGTTGCTGTATCCGGTTGGCCAAGATCTTCTTTAATATTTTGGCATTTATGTTCACCAGAAATATTGATCTATAGTTTTCCTTTTTTGTTCTGTCCCTATCAGCTTTTGGTATCAGGGTGATGTTGGCTTCATAAAAGGTAGAAGGGAGTATTCCTGTTTCTTCAATCTGATGGAATAGCTTAAGAAGTACGGGTATTAACTGTTTCCTGAAAGTTTTGTAGAATTCTTTTGTGAAGCCATCTGGTCCAGGACTTTTGTTGTTGGGGAGATTCTTAATAACGGTTTCAATTTCTTTGTCTGTGATTGGTGCATTTAGATTTTGTAGTTCTTCTTGGTTCAGTACTGGAAACAAATCTTAATAAATTTCTCATTCTGGAAACATTGGTATCACTATCTGTTACCCTTTTTTGATCTAGGTGGGAAAAAAGAAAGGGGGGGTTGTGGGCATCTTCTCAAGGACAATTTTGAAGAATTAAAAAGTAAAACACCAGAAGAGAATCCCTTGGAGAAAAATACATTTTGAACAGATAAGTCTGAATAGAAGTGGGTTCAGATCTTAGTTGGAGGTACCGTCTTAATATGATTTCAAAAATGGTGACTCTATGATACCGTATCTCACCTAACCTTTTCTTTTTTGCTTTGCCTTTTCTTCTTCTTCTTTTTTTTTTTTGTTTTTTTTTTTTTAGCTTTTTACCAGAGCCATTTAGCTATGGTTCAAGATAGTGCAGGGTATAACCTAGGACACTGGAGCCTCAGGCATGAGAATCTCTGCATAACCATTATTCTATCCACACCCACCATAGTCTTGGTCTTGAATCAGTCAGTGCCTGATACTACACATATAGTAAAATATCTGGATTGTATTTGAGAATAAACAGGAACTGTGTAGGCTAGTTTCTAGAAAATAAATGCTGCACCTGGTTTGGCATACAGGTAACATTTCACAGGAATGGGCTTTACACTTATGCTCAGAACCTGCAAGGGGGGTGTTTCACAAGCAATGAAGCAGGTCTTCAGGTGTTCTCTTTCTCTTGCCTTCTTTATCTCTCTCCACTCTCTCAATCTCTCTGTCATATCAAATAGAAAGGGAAAAAGGGGGAGACATGGTGCCAGGAATAGTGGGTTGGTACTGTTAGCCCTGAGTCCCAGTGATAAAACCCTGATGGGAAAAAAAAAAAAAGTAGTTCCTAGAGGGGGTTGAATTACATGTTGAAAACTGAGAAATGTTACACAAGTACAAACTACTGTGTTTTAGTGTTGACGATAAACCATTAATCCTCCAATAAAGAAAAAAATGTATAGAGATTGGCCATTGTGTGGAATTTGCCTTCAAAAATTCATCTTTCAAATTAACAATCTAAGGAAACCCTTCTCTGAAGGCCATCTCACAGTGCATAAAGTTACTGATTTCATTGCAAGATGCAATCCAACCTACATTGAGTTGATGGGGGTTGGCTCCGGTGATATGGTCTTATCCTTAAATTTACAAATGTGTGTTTTGGATGAATGAAAAAATATGAAGCGTTAATTTAATAAATGATGTTAATTTGATGCAGAGTTTCTAATCATTAAAGTGAGGCTTTCAGAGACAAAAGAAATGGATATCTTATCCATTAATTTAATTTATCTTAATAATGTTAATTGTCCCATAAGCAATTCTGTTAATGGGATCAGTATCTATCTTGTAAAAACAGGTTCCAAAATTGAATTGGCATTCCATTGTGTGACATGGAATTCATTTAACTGATCCTGAATTATTGAGAATGGTACAAAGTGGAATTTTGACTCTAAGAAAAAAGATAATCGCTGTTCCTAGTTTATTCCAAAATGGATACCCCAAATCTCATCATATTCTTAGCTTTAAGTTCCTGGTCATTAAACTAATCATTCTGTTTTATATCTTAATGCTTTTTCAGACACTAAGTTGCAGATGCTACCATAAGGCCAACCTGACTTCCCTGGGCAGATGACCTCACCAATGTGTTCAGGAAGCCTAGCAGTCCAGAGTCCTGGCTCACTAGGGAAATATAGAAACAGGCTGGGGGGTGGGGGGGGTGGTATGCATCAACTTGCCAATGCCCATGTCCAGCAGAGAAGCAATTATAGAAGCCATACCTCTCACCTTCTGCACCTTATAATGATCCTGGGTCCATGCTCCCAGAGGGGTAAAAAATAGGAAAGCTTCTAATGGAGGGACTGGGATATGGAACTCTGGCAGTTGGAACTGTGTGGACTATTACACCTCTTATCCTAAGGTCTTGTCAATCACTATTAAATCAATTAAAATACCTTAGATAAAAAATAAATAAATCATCAAAACTATTGTAAACAAGGAATGATTTAAGATTTCAGTCTAACAAAAAATGTGAATAGATGGAAAATTCCTGAAGATAGTGTATCGCAAACCTACAGCCAGCATCATACTCAATGGTGAAAAACTGGAAGCATTTCCCCTCAGATAAGACACTAAACAGGGCTGCCTACTATCACCATTATTATTCAACATAGTGTTGGAAGTTCTTGCCATAGCAATCAGGCAGGAGCAAGGAATTAAAGGGATATAGATTGGAAGAGAAGAAGTCAAACTCTCCCTATTTGCAGATGACATGATAATGATAGTATATATAAAAAAAACCCTAAGGAATCCAGGAAGAAACTTTTGGAAATCAGACAATACAGTAAGGTGTCAGGCTACAAAATTAACATTCAAAAGTCAGTGCATTCCTCTATGTAAACAGTGCATTTACAGTGCATTCCTCTATGTAAGTTAGAAGACTATAAAATCCAGAAATCAATTCCTTTTACTATAGCAACAAAACCAATAAAATATCTAGGAATAAACCCAACGAAAGAATTGCAAGACTTGTATACTGAAAATTATGAGTCACTACTCAAAGAAATAGAAAAAGACACAAAGAAGTAGAAAGATATTCCATGTTCATGGGTTGAAAGAATTAACATCATCAAAATGAATACACTACCCAGAGCCATCTACAAATTTAATTATATTCCCATAGGGATCCCAAACGCATTTTTAGGAGACTAGAACAAATGCTACAAATGTTGATCTAGAACCAGAAAAGACCTAGAATTGCCAAAATAATCTTGAGAAGTGGAGGCATCACACTCACAGATCTCATATTGTATTATAGAGATAATGAGAGGAGAAGGGGAGATAGAGAGGGAGATAGACAGAGAGACACCTGCAGCTGTACTTCACCACTTGTGAAACTTTCATCCTGCATGAGGGGACCAGAGGCCTGAACCTGAATCCTTGTGCACTCTAATGTGTGCACTTAACCAGATGTGCTACCACTTGGCCCCTTTATTTTAAATTTGTATTAATTATTTAATAATGGTTTACATGACTATATGATCACAAAGTATAATTTATTCTTTTTTTTCCCCCAGAGCACTGCTCATCTCTGGCTTATGGTGTTGTGGGAGATTAAACCTGAGATTTAGGAGCCTATGACATGAGACTAGCATTACATAACCTTTATGCTATCTACTTCTGTCCATATAGAATATAGTGTCAAGCTGAATCCACTGCTAAAGTTCTGTGATCATACATTCCCAAAGATAATCACCATAGTTGTGAGAAAAGAAATTTACATGAACACGTCTCAAATATTTGAATACTATTTTTGTGATGAATGTATTGATTTGAATAATTGATGCAGTGAATCCATATAATAAGGAGAATACCCTGAAATTGAGATTAAAATGAATTTGACTAGGAAGTGGATAAATGTATTGAACTTTATTGTGTCAAACTTAGTACTGGGTGTTTGTTTCATGTTACTTTTTTCTAACTGGATCTTTTTTCATTTTGGTGCTCCAGGTGAGGTGATGCATACAGTTTCTTATCCATTCAGGCAATAAATATTCCTAGCTACATTATGCACCAAACACTGGACTTGGAATTGGAATTTGTAAAATATATATATATGGAGAGAGAGAGAGTGAGAGAGAGAGAGAGAGAGAGAGAAACTGTAGAGTATAGGTACCAGTCATAAGATGTTTGGGAAAAACAAGTAAACAGTTTACAAAGTCATCTTTAGATTGTTCTATGTGCTCTGAAAAAATGAAACAAAGTGGAATAGAATGGTGACCAACTGGAACTGGGAGTCAAAGTACAATGGCTTGAGGTGTCTCCCTGGAGGGCAGCTTTTGAAGCAGACATGAAAGGCAGGGATTTGGAAGATTTTTTTTTTTTAATATTGTTTATTGCCACAAAGTTTATCAGTGGGGCTTGGTGCCTGCTCTGATAAAAGCTGTCTTATCAGCAGTAGTTAATACTATGTGAAGTGTCATATACACAAAAAAATCACATCCACTCCCAGTCCAGAAGCTCTAAAACAAAGCATTAAAATTAGGCACATAGTGAACATGTGCTCTCACTAAGCTTTGGCTTCATAAATGGCAGGGAAATTTCATAAGTCATCTTTATTATCCCTACTTTTAAAATGAGTGTGACATATCATTAGTGTGTTATAAGCATCCCTTTGCTCTAAGGTACACATGAATATAGCTGTATAGAAGGTATTTTATATGATCAATTTCTATTTGTTCATTCAAGCATCTATATAAAAGTAACTTTCTGCTGATACAATGACACAATGTACTGCTTGTGAAGTTCCTTTTGCTGCAGGAACAAAACTTAAAATCTATATACTATAAAAGTTAAGACTATAACTCTGCTTTCTGTCCTTCTCTTTGTAGTTTTATGCATAAAAGGATGCTTTTGAGTTTATTGTGTAAAAATCACAATAAAATACCATGAGGTTTTTACGTGTGGCATAATAAGTCAAAGTATGCAAAAGATCATGCAGTCACGTGAGTTAATGATGTGGTGGGGGAATCTTGATGCAAAATTAACAGATATGTAGAGTTCACCTTTATATATTGTATCCAATCTCTTTAAAATTATGAATACTTCACTTTGTTATTGTTCATCCAGTTCCTTTTTTCCTCATTACTATTTTATTATTTTGTCATCTGTGATACTTTTTTGTGACTTTCATTACATGTAATGTGTGAATATGTTTATTATTCAGATGTGCCTAGTTTCCTTAGCAAATAGCTCTCAAATATGATAGAAACAGCTGGAGACTGCATAAGGTAGGATTTCAGTTCCATTTTAATGTTTGTATTCAGTGATAAAAAAAAAAAAAATCACCCATGCAACAAGAAAGATAAGATGGCTCTCAGTACTAAGCTCCTCTCCTAAAGAATGCTGATGACTGCATTTTTGGCAACCTGGGGCAAATTTCATGATTAAAAAGGAAGGGAAAATACCCTTGTATCTCCACAGGCAATTTTAAAAGTACCCTTTGGAATAAATTTAATGATATGTCATCATAACATTTCAAAAACATATCTTAAGAGCTACCAGCATCTCTTTTTGTTCAAAATTCATCTGAAAGTAAATTTCTCATGCTTAATAGCTGAAAGCTATTCATAATAGAGGGGGGAAAAAGGTTGATAATGCAGAGGGTCTTTGTGCCATATGAATAAATTCATCAATTCAGAAAATTATCTCAGAATCCATGGATATACATATATGGATTTGGCAGCAAAGCACTACATAAATATTCAGCACATTATGTTATATATTTATGTTTATAAATATACATTTAATTTTAATAAAATGAAATGAGTAGGAATACTAAGGGTTCTATTAACATATTCATTCCATTTAATAAAAAAATACAAATGTTACAGAATAATTAACTGATTTGCATTAATCTTATTTTGATACTAAGTCTAGAAAATGATGCTTATATTTAGATACAAAGCAACTTATGAAAAAGGATCACCATTTACTTTATGAAATGACCTTCCAGCAGCCAATATGTACCTACAAAAACAAGCTACTGAATAAAGATTACCCAATTTAAAAGATAAATTAAAGGAGGCTAGTACTTTTTTATGTGCCATATTTTATAGTAGCGTTCCCAGTCCAATATTTTAATCTTTCTTTTTTTGATAGAGAGATAAGTGGGAGAAGTAAACAGAGTGAATAAAGAATGGATGGGGGAGTCAGGCGGTGGCCAATGGGTTAGGTGCATGTGGCGCAAAACGCAAGGACAGGCGTAAGGATCCCGGTTGAAGCCCCCGGCTCCCCACCTGCAGGGGAGTCGGCTGGTGAAGCAGATCTGCAGGTGTCTGTCTTTCTCTCCCCCTCTATTTTCCCCTCCTCTCTCCATTTCTCTCTGTCCTATCCAACAACGAACAACATCAACATTGGTAATAATAATAACCACAACGAGGCTACAACAACAAGGGCAACAAAAGGGGGAAAAAATGGCCTCCAGGAAGGGTGGATTCATGGTGCAGGCACCGAGCCCAGCAATAACCCTGGAGGAAAAAAAGGAAAAAAAAAAAAAAAAAAGAATGGAGAGGGAGGTTCAAAGACAGAGACAGAGAGAGTACACAGATACCACGCAATGCTCTACCATCCATGCAGCTCTGCTTGTGTTGCCCTGCTAATAACTGCCATTTTGTAGCCCAAATGCTTCATTGCTATCTGCTGACTTCTCCTCTTGCCTATAATCGTACATATTTAGGAGTACACAACTTGGATATATATGCTACTGAAGTGGAGAATCTTAGCCAGATGCCAGGACCCTGAGATTCATGGCATCTCAGGTTTAAGAGAGATTATTTCAGTCACCATTGCCAATGATCTGAAGTGATCTGGAAGGATGCACACAACACATCTTGTGATGGGACAGTGTCAAGTGAACAACCTGACCAGAACTCTGACAAAATATTAATTGATGGAATCATGCATAACATCAGAAAAGGAACAAGAGCAAAGATTTTAAGTGAACATACATCAAGGGAATAAATGTCAAGGTGCAAATAATAGGTAGTTTTACATCATATCAAAAGGTCATGATAACTTTCTCATAGGAAAACAACAGAGTGCAGATACGGGCATTTAAAACTTAACTACACTAGCCACTGTCTAGATATTAGTATATCAGGTACACCTTTGATGCCATAAGAAATATTGGGTTTATTCTCAGGCCATCCTATGTATAATTCCCCAGACTCTCGTAAGAATACCACTCATCAGAGTTCATGGGTAACTGCATATTTCTATTACTCTAAGATGTGGGCCTTGTAAAATTTAACTCATGGCCTAAACCAGTCCTCTACCCTAGAGTACAGTAGTAGTAAAAATGGATGGTCTGAAGCCTTTCAGTAAGCAGGCCTCATTGTATTTTAGACAAAGAAATAAACCTGGTAAAAACAACAAGCAGAGATTTCTTTCAAGCATGGAGCCATAGGTAAAAATCAATAGAATTTCTGATAACAAGTACCATAAAGCCTGGGATAAGAAACTCTTCATCTGCCCTTGCAAGTTATTACTACAGCTATATTAGCATATCCATCTCCAGACATAGTTATCATTTGTTTTCCTATTGCATACATTTTAAAAAATGAAAAGTTGAGTCCTACATAGTTACAAATACTTTAGGACAGAATGATCATTCATTAGAATTTTAGACTTGGGGAGTCGGGCGGTAGGTAGTGCAGCAGATTAAGCGTAGGTGGCGCAAAGTGCAAGGAACAGCTAAGAGATCCCAGTACGGGTGCCCAGCTCCTCACTTGCATGGGAGTCACTTCACAGGCAGTGAAGCAATTCTGCAGGCATCTATCTTGTTCTCTCCTTTTCTGTCTTGCCCTTCTCTCTCCATTTCTCTCTGTCCTATCGAACAACAACGGCATTAACAACAACAACTACAGTAATAAAACAACAAGGGAAACAAAAGGGAATAAATAAATAAAACAAATAAATATTAACAAAAATCTTTTTTTTAAAAAAGGAATTTTAGAGTTGGAGAGATAGTTAAACAGGTAAGATATGCCTTACCACATAAGCAGGTCAGAATTGAATCCCAGAATATGGGAATGCCATGACAATGGAAGAAGTTCTGGAACTGTAGTATCTCCCTCAACCTTCCTGTTTTTCTATCCTTGAAATAATGAAATGAATGAAATAATGAAATAAATAAATGAATAAATGAAATAAATGGCCCAGAAGAGGAAAGTTGTATGTACTGCAGACCTGGGCACTACCAAAACAAACAATCTAACTGTTAAGGAGTCCAGCCCTAAGGAGATTGCAAAAGAAGCAGGTCGCATGTCTTATAAACTTTTTGAGAGTCTGAGCCTCTGCAATAAATATCATAGAAGGAGTTCTCAGGATTCTGTCTCTCTCATAAAATAAACACACATACACACACACACACACACACACACACACACAAACACACAGTTTGTGTTTTACCAGATCACTGTTCAGTCAGCTCTGGTTTATAGTGTTTTTGGTTTTTTTTTATCTTTTATTTTTTGTAAGACTGCTCACAGAAAGAAATGTTTGATTACAGTTTCTTTCATTGTTTTTTGTTTGTTTGATTTTAGATATCCCTAAATAAGCAAATGGACTCGATTTACTGTCAAAAACCAAATCTTTCAAGTTGCTATTGTCCAAAAGGACTAACATTGTTTTAAACTATATATGCATTTTAAAACAAGGTAAATCTTTTAAACATTTCTAATTCTAGTAGGTATGGGTTTAAAAATCAATTCCTTCTAGAGAATGTATTTTAAAAATAAACAGAACATGTGCCAATGACTCCTTTCAAGAACACATCCATTCTCAACCTAAGAGTGAATTATTTGAAAGCAACATCTCTGGGCTTTTGCTTTAGCCCCACCAAAAGTCCAAATTTCCTGTTGAGATTGTCCTCTGCCCACAGTCTTTTTAGTAGCATCTTATTTGTACTGAAATTTTAACTGTTACCATTCGGTGTTTGTCTTACATTTCAACTCTGATGTTTTTCAGTTCTTATGATGTCAGCAATAGGGAAGCTATATGTAGGATGATGACTGACATTTTTATAATGCAGACTCCAGAAAACAGAAACCAAGATTAGGAAGGGTACACACACACACACACACACACACACACACACACACGCACACACCACATAGTCTCTTGAGGCAAATAAATTACAACCACAAGTACAGCCAGTATCATCTAAGTACTCTTTAGTTGCCAGTGATAAAGTGCTAGCTTATCACCAGGCTGACAACAGCAAACCCCTATGGCCCTGGGCTTCTGTCTTTTTTATTTGTTACGTAGTCAGTCACATGGAATTTAACAGCACACACTGTAAAGTATCTTTCTAAGTAGATCCCAATAAAGGGCATGGTACAAAGCAAGTAAAAACTTATGGCTTGTTGGTAGGAGAAATTATTGCTTCCACCTATGTACTACCTCTACATTGTACAGAAAGAAAGCAGACCTGGAATTACTATACTGCTAGTAAAATCTATGTTTCATTATCTATTGTGGTGAAGGATATTGGGGAATTTTTTGAGACTGAATATGGAAATGTAAGATTCCATACTCAGTTTGTAATTTCAAATGATTGCATATTATTTTTCTTTATTGTTTTCTGGTTGTACTTCCACTTAGGGAAAAAAAAATATCTGTCTCTGCAGGTTAAAGATATTTGGTACCCATAGTTGAGCACATGCTTTACCATGCACAAAGTCCTAGTTTCCAGCCTATGGTCCTCATCTGCAGGGGGTGGGGGGGATGCTTCAGGAGTGGTAAAGCAGTGCTTCAGGTTGCTCTCACTCTCTCTCCCCCCCCTTCCTTCTTAATTTCTCTCTGCCCTATCAAATAAAACAAAATAAAATTTTAAAAAATCAAGGAAGACATTTGAGGAGCTAGTAAAATAACTCATTTGGATACTGTGTCGTTCAAGTACCCTAAAAGGAAAGGAAAGGTTTATTTTTCTTCAAAATGTTTATTTTCCATTTATAAGGGTTGAAAGCAAATATACATATATTCCCTTTCAACTGTTAATTCCCGATAGTCAAACAAGAATAAGGGATTCAATAGCTCATTTGTTGGAGAATGGGCCCACTGTCTGGGAAAGTCCAGGCCTTTGTTTCCATCAGATCTGAACAGGTTGACCCCCCAACTCTCCCTTCAGGTCTAGACAAGGGCTGGTTCCTCTGGTCTCTGGAATTTATGAGGGCTGGACCCCCAGACATGGGCGTCTTTTTACACATGCAACCACCACCCCTTTCCTTCTTTAATTAAAAGCCATGGATCACTGTGTTAACTTTAAAACCCCAGAAAAGATCTTGATTGCTCAAGCTGTCTTCTTTTTCCTCTCTTCTTCCACTCTAAAGTGCCTACAATTTACCTCTGGGAAAATGTACATTGTATAGCTTATGATCAAACTGTCTGTTGGTCAAGATGTAACTATGAATTATGTTGTTCTATGTTTGGGTTAATGGATACCCCAAACCTTCCCCCCAAGTTATGACCTATATCTACCTGCTTTTTCTTTCAATAAACGAATTGTCCCACTGAAGCTTTCCCAGGGCTGACTGCTTGTCTCTCTGCACACTTTGCCCTCCACAGGCTGAGCTACCTCAGGACCCAGGGGGCCTCTTTTGACCTCTATCTGCCAATGGCCAGGGAGACAGGAGGACCCAGAGCAAGCCTGCTGTTCTGCTCAATGATATATCAAAATAAACCTTGAGTGACTTATTAAACTGCCTTGATATGCCAGTCCAAGGTATTTATCTGTTGTTCCCAAAGGTCAATAAACTATGAACATTGTGGCCATAGTTATCACTCCCTCCCCCCCCAAAAAAAAAAAAAGAGAAAAGAGTTAATTTAAACATATGCCTTAGTTTGAAATATGGGTAACTAGCAGGAAAAAAAAAACTTAAATAGATACAAAATATTTTCTTTTTCTGAAAATGTAAGTCTTCAAAGACATGTGAGTTAAAAACATGGGAAAATGTAATGGGACATGCTATATAATAACCTTACACAAATGGTACTTTTTATATTATTAAAAGAGTATTATAATTTAATAAACATTTTAAGTTTGAAAATATGATTTGCATTCTAAAATTGTAACAAATACATTATTTTTCATATATATATATATATATATATATAATTTAGAAAACATATGTAACCAATTAACATATGCTTTTTCACTCACTGTTTTCTTGCCTGCAGTTTTATTTTTAGCAGAAAAGAGCTGAACACATGAACCTAAGTAATAATATGTCAATCAGAAAACATTTTAGACAAAGACAAGTGATATCAAGCAATGCTGTTCTCAATTTAACCATTTTTTAGGCTCATGATTTTCCTTTTCGGGATTGAGCATCAGCCCATTTAAATTAATTAATTAATTAATTATTATTTTGTTAGCTATAGGAGAAGTTTCAGAAATCAGATTTAGACTAATTGTTGCAACAGCAAGAAACAAAAAAATATTCCAAGAAATAATATTTACAGGGGGAAACCAACTTTAGTATATCCATTGTACAATGTGTTCAGGTTTTCATTGTATATCTCTTCATTTCAACTAGATAACCAATCAACACATTCCCTTAAAAACATTTTCTGTTGTTAGATTTTCAGAACATCTTGTCAAAGCAAATGCATTCAACATAATTTCCACATACATCTTGAAGGCTCACAGAACATACAGACCCATCTATAGGCACATGTTAGTTAAGGCAACTCAGAGTTTAGTTTAATACAATAGAAAACATCTCTGAATCTCAATACACATTAACTTAAACTTAGCTTCATTTTCAAAGGGCAAATTAACTACTTCATCCAAATCATCTTAGTTGTAGAATTTTCTGAAAACAGTCTCCCTTTTAATATCAAAACCACTTAGAAGTTCGGGAAGATGGCATGTGACAAATAATAACAATTAATATAAGCAAAGAATGCAAACTGACCTAGAAATAGATACAGTAGTTGTTACAGTCATTATAAAATAGTTGATTGGAAGTCAAGGCATAAAGAGTAACAAGGAGAAATGAAAGTGAAGAACAGTCAATGTATTCTCAAAATTTTATCATCAAGTCTAATTATATAAGTGAGATTCCCATAAGAAAGAAAGCTATGTGATTTTAATTTAGATAATATGAAGTTTGTGTTTCTTTGTTTTTGTCTCCAGGGCTATCGCTACAGCTCCATTCCAGCACTAAGAATCCACTGCTCCTGGTGACCATTTCTTTTTGCATTTTATTGGATAGGGCAAAGAGAAATTTAGAGGGCAGGAGGACACATGGAAGCTAGACACCTGCAGACCTGCTGTGCAGCTTGTGAAGTGTTCCCTCTGCAGTAAGGAGCTGGGGGCTCAAAATCGGATTCTTCAGTAGGGCCTTGCACTTAGTATTATGTGCTCTTAACCAGGTGCACCACCACCTGCACCCCCCACCCCTACCATCTGATAATATGAAGCTATTTAAAGATATAATAAACACAAATAAAGTTTAAAGATGATAATCAGAACATTTTAATAAAGAACAAGAGCATCATAATCTGTAAATAGAAGAATTTAATAGCAAAGCTATTTAAACAAATAGGGATCATATAAAAAAACAAAAAAAATATTCTAATTTTTAATTGAAATGGGAAATTTTATGAAAATTAATCCTATATATTAGGCTAAATGGCATGTATTAATAACTTTAAAGTGTATAAATGATAGTGTTTTCTAAGATGAGGGAAAATCATTGATCTAGAAATAAATTTTTTAAACCAAAAATGTAATAAAACAAAACTAAAAGGTAAAATATGGGCAGGCTGAATTAAGTGCACCCAGCAGTACACAAATATACCCAGAATCAAGGACCCAGGTTCAAACTTGTATTTCCTACATGTAACAGGGTAGCTTCACAAGTATGAAGTAATGTTTCAAATGTCTCTTCTCTTTCCCTAGCTTACTTTCCTCACAATTTCTCTCTGTCTCTATACAGAAAAAATACATATACATACACACACACACACACACACACACACACACACACACACACACACACACATATGAATAAAAAACTTCCCTGGGATTGGTGGATTTGTCTTGCAGGCATTGAAACCCAGCTATAATCCTAGGCCACAAAACAAAACAAAGCAAAAACATGCGAATAAAAAACACAGACAAAAACAAGGAAACACAGGGCCAGCTTAGAGCTCACTTGAATATGAACTGATTTACTATCTACATGATGCAGGTTAGAGCCCAGCCACTTCATTAAGGAAGCCTTAGTGTTATGATCTCCCTCTCCCCCCCCCCATCTAGAAACAATATCATCATAAAGTGTTGAAGCTCTAGAAATGACCGAAAATAGTGAAACCATAAATATAGCTGATAGGTATAGAAATAATGAAATAGAAAATAAATATGCAATCTTGAGAATAAACTGGTAAGGTTAGGACTGAATTTTCATAAGTATATGACAAAACTCTTTTAGAAAAGGAGACATAAATAACCAATACCAAGAATTAATAAAATAGTCAAGATATTAATTTCTCACTTCAGCATTTAGATTACTTCCAAGAAATGCATTCATTAAAACTAACAAAATACTGAATAAACGTTAAATAGTGACATTTTAACAAGTCAGACATGTATTATAAAGCTATTATGCCATGTCTTACGGAATGTTCAAATTGTACCAAACACCTAAATATTAAATAACCCTCACTTTACAAAGTTCTTCCAGATAGGAAACAAACAAAAAATCTCCATCAATTTATCTTCTGAAATCAATTTAACCACTATAACAAACTTGGCAATGATATTGCAACAAGGAAATGTGTGCCAACCTGTCCCAGAAAGTGTAGTTGCAAAAACTCAAAACATTTCAGCAACAACTATCAGTACTTTATGAAAAAATTATCTTTTCTTTTTTGCTAGGGAGGTGTTCTAAGAGTTCTCTGATGATTTTCAAGCCTTAATTGTGAATATATTAATCTATATAGATACCATGTAGATGTGATTAGTTAAAAGATTTGAATGAGTCAGGTTGTACAATAAAGATGACATAGATCTAGTCACTAGTAGGTAATGGTTTAAATTTAGTCACTTTTACATAAGTAGTTTATATGAATATGCTTGACTAGTAACTTAATTAACATGGTTATAAATAAGTTAAATAAAATATAAATAAACTAAATATATTAATATAATGTTTATTGATTTATATTTAAATTAACACTAAATATGGGTGAAATTTATGGAGCATTGAATTTGTGCCCAACTGAGAATTAACTCTCCATATAAAAGTGTTTTTTGTTATTAATTGTTTATTGTGGAAGGAAGAATTCATCAAAAAACAACTGAGTAATAACAGAGATATAAGGAACTGATAAAAACTGGTCAACTATTTACTCAAGAAGGGAAAAATAATAATAGATTTGTTATTTATTTACCAGCTCTGCCTTATGGTGGTATAGAGGGCTGAATCTGGAAACTTGGATGGAGCTTCAGGCACATGAATATTTTTGTATAACCATTATGCTATCTCCTTCATCCAAATTAGAATACATTTTTCAGATTTCATTTTCTGGTGTAAAGAGGAAGATGGGATTTAAGAAATCTGAATGCATGTTCTGTTAGCCAAAAACTGATAAATTCAACTTCGGTGAACTGCTCCATGCCCATTGTTCTGTTTGCCTCTCTACTATACATTTATCTTCAAGAAAGTAGGACCAAGGAAAATAAGAACTCCCTGCCTATCCATCTAGATAACTTAATACTTCTCTATGCCAGCAGCATTGTGCATTAAGGTTTTGAACAAAATCTATAGGTCAATCAATCTCCCGCTTGAACTAAAGTACCAATCTGTCATGTACTTTAATGCACTCTCTTCTAACCAAATTTCAAGACTCTGAATTTATTTTTTCAGATGATTCTGTCAATGTGCTGAATGACAGAAAGGAATTCACATGTTGGCTATGTCTGTATACAACCTATAAACATCAGGATGAAGTGCTATTTGATATAGAGCCACATTAATGTTAATATATCTTTATTATAAATCTCTGAAGCATAAGATTCTTCAACATATTTCAGTATCATATTAACCGTTGAAGGAAGATAGTGAAATTTTCACATTTGAGAACCAGTATAGATGTTTCTTGCCACTATTTCATTAGAATACTGCATGAAAGTTCCTATTAGGAAGAATTATCTAGTATGACTATTTTAAATTTCATTAGCAATACAGTCTAGGGAAAGTTAGTTGAACTCCCTGAGTTTCAATTCCTTCTCATGTAAAACATACTAATGATATTTGTTTAGATCAATAGAAAATCATAGGTAAATATTTGCTCTTTTCCCCTGTACCTGATTGATGGTAGGCTCAGCACTTGAGAAATGCTAAATTAATTAATTAAAATGAACTATAATCTTCTCTAAATGAAATATATTGGAGTTTCTTGGAAGGATATTGATCCAAGTGGGCTTATTTTAAATATCAGACCTTATTGTATTCTATCTCATTGGAAATGTAACAAAGTACAGGGGCATCTGACTTTAAAATTTTTTTTTTATATTTATTTGTTTATTCCCTTTTGTTGCCCTTTTTATTGTTGTATTTATTATTGTTGTTGTTATTGATGTTGTTGTTGCTGTTGGATAAGGCAGAGAGAAATGGAGAGAGGAGGGGAAGACAGAGAGGGGGAGAGAAAGACAGACACCTACAGACCTGCTTCACTGCCTGTGAAGCGACTCCCCCGCAGGTGGGGAGCCAGGGGCTCGAACCAGGATCCTTCTGCCTGTCCTTGCACTTGCGCTACCTAGCCCGCAGCACTACTGCCCAACTCCCGCAGGACATCTGACTTTTTTTGGTTTTCATGCCAACACCATATGCTTATAAGACCCTGAAGTACTCACCACTACTAGGTGAATTCTGTTGATTTAGATCACCTTCACTTCCTATCAAGCTCATCTAAATTCCTTTGTAGGGTGTCTGAGGAAAAAAAAACACCTCACAAATCAAAAGTATGTGCCACAACGGCCAAATAGAGAATAGTTTGATATTTGAATTCTTAATTTGTCTTCATAGTTCCATAATTGTCCCGCACAAATAAAAATGAAATATCACCACCAACACTGATATACACTTAACACTAATGTAAACTTTTGGCTGACTTACAACTTTTAAATGGATACTTAGATCTCATTGTTCAATATATTAAATCTGTCAAAACATACTACCTGAATCCAGCTGAATTGATATAATTTTAGTTCATGCTATATGGTGTAAAAATGAACTTTATCATTTGTAATTCTACAACCCTGCAAACCCCTTAATCCTCAGTTCATATATAGTCTCTCTTTCCTTTGCTCCATCTCCTTCTTTCATTTTATCTTTCTCTTCCAGGATAGAAGTAGAGAATAAATTTGTAGTAGTTACCTGCCTCAATTCACATTAAAATTTAAAAGCAGGAGACCTTCATCAGCTCTACCCAGTTGAGAAACTTCACTAAAGAACAAGGAATATCAAAAATCACCTGAGACTGCAACAAGACAAGACTGGGACTACTTTGGGAACCATCCAAGTCACCAATGAGTGCAAACACGTGTGGCTCATGGACAGAGAGGAGCCTAAGGAGAGACTGAGTGGCTGGTAACAGTCCAGCAGTTTACCAGTTGAGGCACCACCTCCAGTCTATTTCACCAATGAAAATACTGCTGAAGGGAGTAGGGGACTCCCCTAAGACTACTGTAAGTCTCAATTGCTACTGCCCTCAGAGAATGGAGCAGCAGTGGGGAGGCCTTGTGCTGGCATCTGGGAACAGAGAACTGACCAGAAAACTTAGGAGAAGAGCTACACCCTTGTGGTCTAGCAGTGGGGCTGTAGAGTGGGAGCCTTTCCACATTGTTCTCCTGATGAGAACATGGTGAATGATTGCCTCAGAACCTACAGACTATTAATGTGACTGGTTTAGAAACTCATAGGGCCCAGCAGTGCTGCTCAGCTTGGCAGAGAAGTTGAATTCAGCCCAGAGCATTGGATCCATGGAGTGTGAGAGTCTCTTTGCATAACCATTGTGCTATCTCTCCCCACCCTGCTTTATCTCTTGGTCAGGAGTGAGTGATTAAACTAAGACACCTACTTATAGTTTGGGATGCATTGGATCGACCTTCCCGTGGTGCATCTCATGAGTACCCATTCATTGGAGAAACTAACGATCCTTCCTAGCCTACTGAATCCACACGGATCCCAGTCACTTTCAAAGCCAGCAACAAGCAGGTCCTGAGAGCTTTCAAGCTGTTGGTCCTGCTCTTCGAGTCCTCCAACTTAATGTTGAGGGGCTGTCCTTTGACAAACGCGTTGTTATTGGTCAATTGGCAATACAGCATCAGGCACATGTTATCTGCCTACAAGAAATACATATAGCAGTCAATGAAGCTGCTCGATTCACCATCAGTGGATTTGATTTAATATGCTATAATCTCCATCCTAAACACGGCCGAGCCATCTACGCCAAATAGTGTCTTGCGGACTTTTACCATGCGGCCTCTTCGACCTTCTACAACTCCATTACTATTGGAACTATTCAGCTCGTCAACGTATATAAGCCTCCCAGTGCCTCATGGGATAATGAGGTCCTGCCTAGCCTGAATCACCCAGCCATTTACGTTGGAGACTTTAATAGTCATCACCAAGACTGAGGATATTTCTCCACTCGTGCTGATGGCTCTATCTTAGCCAACTGGGCTTCAGCGAATGATCTCTCCCTATTATACGATCCCAAACAGCCAGGCTCTTTTCACAGTGCTAGGTGGAATAAAGACTCGTCACCCGACCTGTGCTGGATTAGCACAGTCAACGGCCAAGTCTTTCCCACTACGAGACAAGTTCTCAAGATCTTCCCGCACAGTCATCACCGCCCAGCTATCATCCACATTGGTCTCCAGCTCCCACTGATTCTGTGCTCAGAGAAACTAAGATGGAACTTTCGGAAAGCAAACTGGCGTCTGTTCAGTGATCTTACCAACAAATCTATTCCTGCAATTCCAATTAACTCTATCCCCTCTGAAGATTCCTACAGACACTTCCGCCAAGCCATCTTCAAAGCAGCTTCCCAAGCCATTCCTCATGGGAGACGTGCTAACTATACGCCTTGTCTTGATGCTGAATGCGAGCAACTACTAAAGCAGTATGATGAGTCGGGCAACCCAGATGTGGCTGACCATCTCATTGCCTCCCTGGATGCAGCACGCCAAGCCTGCTGGCAACAACTCACGGAAAGTCTGAACTTCACCCACTCAAGTAGGAAGGCCTGGAAGCTTCTTCACAGACTGGGTGCCAGTAGCCAACCCTCTCCCGTCTCCCATCCTCCCATATCTCCAAACTCAGTGGCCAGTCACCTAACTCAAGTTGGACGTGCTAAGATCGACCCAGTCTGGAAAAGAGAAATTTCCCATGAGTGGTCATCCCACTTGCTTTTATCTTGTCCATCTCCAAAACTCTCTCCCTTTACACTGTCTGAACTGGAAGACGCTTTGAAGAGGGTTAAACCAGGAACAGCTGCTGGCTATGATAACATCACCCCAGAACTCATTCTTAACCTGGGTTTCCCGGCAAAGAAGTGGCTCACTTCATTCCTGTCCCACATCTTGGAATCTGAGTCTATGTCCAAAGTTTGGCGTCATGCGAATATTATAGCAGTTTTGAAACCAAAGAAAGACCCAACACTGGCCACCAGCTATAGACCAATTTCTCTCCTCTCCATGTGTTACAAACTCCTTGAGAGGCTGCTTCTGTCACGTATTTCTCATCTTACAGAGAAATTCCTATCACCCGCCGAAGCTGGTTTCCGCCCAGGAAGATCTACCTGCGAACAAGCCCTGGCCCTCTCAACTTACATTGAAAATGGATTCCAGAAGAATTTAAAGATGGGTGCTGTCTTTGTTGATCTCACAGCAGCCTATGACACGGTTTGGCACCGTGGTCTCCTAGTCAAGATCTCAAGATGCCTGCCTCCATGGGTGGCCAACACTATATCGTTTCTTCTCCAAAACAGAAGATTCCGGGTGCATCTGGGTGACAAGTCTAGCAGATGGAGACTTGTCTCAAGTGGCCTCCCCCAGGGCTCTGTTCTGGCTCCTACGCTATTTAATATTTACATCAATGACCTCCCAGAAACTTCTTCAAGGAAGTTCATCTACGCCGATGACATCTGCTGTGCAACTCAGGCATCAAAGTTCAACATCCTCAAGGAAACACAAAAGATATCTGATTACTGTAAAAATGGTATTATCTGTTTTCCATGTACACCATGCCTCGGCCTCGCGTGAGCTTAATGTGCAGCTTGGTGATATGCGAATCCGGCATGAAGCCCAGCCAGTCTATCTTGGCGTTACTCTCGATCGCACTCTGTCATTTCACGAACATCTCATAAAAACTGCAGCAAAGGTGGGTGCGAGGAATAACATCATTGCAAGACTGGCCAGCTCCTCATGGGGCGCAAGTGCTTTCACACTACGATCATCATCTCTGGCATTATGCTATTCCACTGCAGAATACTGTGCCCCAGTATGGTTCCGTATCCCCCATGTCCACTTGGTCGATTCCAAATTATATTCCTCCATGAGGATAATTTCTGGAACCATCTGTTCCACCCCAGTTCCATGGCTGCCAGTTCTTTACAACATCGCCCCGCCAGATATTCGTCGGGATGCGGCATCATCTAAGTTCATTTCCCATGTCTACGCTCGACCGGACCTGCCAATATACACGGATATCTTTGCCCACCCTGTTCAACGCTTGACGTTTCGTCATCCAATCTGGTCTCCTACACCTACACTGAACTTGTCTGTTCCAGACTCTTGGAAACAGAGTTGGCAGTCAGCTGAGGTAAAGAACAAACACCTCATCACAGACCCCTGCAAGAGTCAACCCGGCTTTGACCTAGCACTTTATGATTGGGCCCTCCTCAATAGCTATCTAACAGGCCATGGCCGGTGCGCCGCTATGTTCCATCGCTGGGGAGCCAGAGATGACCCGAACTGCCCCTGCGGCTACAGACAGACTATGCCCCACATAGTCAACGACTGCCACCTCTCCAGATTCAAAGGAGGTCTCGAAACTTTACATCAGGCTCAACCTGAAGCTGTTGACTGGCTACGGAAGAAGGGCAAATGCTAGAAGAAGTTTAAAAGCCCTCAGGCTCCCATAGCCTATAGGGAAAAAAGAGAACAAAAGAGGCTTTTAAGCCACTGTGCTCCAGACAGGGATTAAAATAAATAATATTGAAACAACTGTTAATTTCCACAACTGTGAAATCTTTAAGTACTTTACTTAGACATAAGTCAATTCAAGAAAGAGTGGTCAGTAATTTGAAAAGTACTGAGAGAGCGAGATCATAACATACTATTTAGAATGGTTAAACCAATAAGAATGATTGGAGAAATGAACCAGGACACCAGTCCAGCTAAAAGCCCCCCCAAAGTTGAACCACAAAATAGTGAGTTCAACATCCAAATGCTTGTTAAGGAAATAGTCACAGGAGTGAATAAAGAGTTTGAAAGAATTGTCATCAGAAATGCAGAAACAACAAATGAGACTCTGGAAGAAAACACAAATTATCTCAAGCTTATTAGAGAGCTGAAAGCTGAAATAGCTGAGCTAAGAACACAACTACTTGAACAAGCAAATACCATATCAGAACAGGGTAACAAAATAGCTGAGCTACAGAAAACAGCAGAGGGGAGAGAGAGTAAAATAAATGAGGCAGAAGACAGAATTAGCAAGATTACGGATGAATTAGAGAAACCTAAGAAAGAAGAAAGAGATCTCAAAAAGAGATTAAGAGATACTTAAAACAACAACAGAGACATATGGGATGACTTCAAAAGAAATAATGTACACATTATAGGCCTCTAGGCTTATGTAGCATTGCTTTTGTTCTCAATAAGCTGAGTTTCTTTAGTGCCAGGCTTGGTTAGTAGAAAACAAATCCATTTTTTCCTTCAAAGAGGAATCACTGAGACATCAAGAAAGCTAGCATTATATGCAATGTATATCAGTAGTTCATGTAATATGATTTTACAGTGGAGAGAAAAGTCAGTGATTGTTTCTCTATGAAAATAAAATCTCTCATGATCAACTATTCTTATTTATGCTAGGTAAATTGATAGAAAGCAAAAGTATAGGCCCAAGTGGTGGCACACCTGGTTAAATGCATATATTACCATGCACAGTGATGCAGGTCCAAGTCCCTGTTTCCCACCTGCAGAAGGAAAGTGTCACAAATGGTTAAGCAGTGCTGCAGGTATCTCTCTGTCTTTTCTTCCCTCTCTACCCACCACCCTTTCAATTTTTCTCTCTTCTGTCAAATACAACAGATAAAGTTAAAAACTAAATATATATATATTTTTCTATTTTTTAAATTTATTTATTTATTCCCTTTTGTTGTCCTTGTTGTTTTATTGTTGTAGTTATTATTGATGTCATTGTTGTTGGATAGGACAGATAGAAATGGAGAGAGGAGGGGAAGACAGAGAGAGGGAGAGAAAGATAGACACCTGCAGACCTGCTTCACCACTTGTGACTCCCCTGCAGGTGGGGAGCAGGGGCTCAAACTGGGATCCTTTGGTCCTTGCACTTTGCGCCATGTGCGCTTAACCCTCTGCACTACTGCCTGACTCCCAAAATATATACTTTCAAAACAACAACAATAACAAAAAGCAAAAGTTTAAATGTTTCTGTGAAATGAGTGAATATAATCTTGTGGCTCCAAGGAACCATTGTACTAACCCCACGGAACGACAACAACAACAAAAAAATAGACATAAGAATAAAACAAAGATCCTGTTTTGTTATACATTCTGAAGTTATTGGCATGGACTCATACCTAGCAACACTGACATTAAGCTCTTAGGCTTGTATCATTAAGCATTATGATCTATGGTTCTAATAAATACCCAGCATGGTAGGTGAATAGAAGAAGCACTTTGAATTTCAGCCACATGTATTTATTTTATCAGTCTGTGAGTACTGCCTCTGAGATCTGGTTCTATTTCCCAATATGTGAACACTCCATATAAATTCACTCAGTAGTCAGCAGGTTGCAGTTGTTGGGAGTAGGGTTCTAAGAACCCACACAGACAAAGATGAAGCTTCCTTTTTAGTGGTCCCTGTGAGAAATAAGAATGTCTTTTGGTTTAACTCAAGCTTATTGTCTTTGACTGTCAAGCAATAACCAAGCAGCAAAGCATTTCAAAGGAGTTCTGCCTTGAGTTTCTTTGAATATAATTACAAAATATCAAAATAATATAAACAATAAATTCTCTAGTATGTTTCTGTATATACATATACATATATAAGGACAAAAATAAATTATTTTACTTACTGAAGAAGCATATGCAAAACATTAATTTTATTTTATTAGTGAATTAATATTAATTTACAAAATTATGAGAAAACAAGTATAATACCACACTCTTCCCGCCACCAACCAGAGTTCTGTCTCCCCATTCCCTCCATTGGAACCACAGTAATTCTCTCAAGAACACAGATATGGGTTGATTATTATTTTTGTAATAATATATATATTTATATATACACATATATGTATGTATGTAGATATACAAATATATATGTATGCATGTATATATACATATGTATATATGTGCTCATTTTTTTCATTTTTCTATGGTTGCCTTTTCTCTCTTTTTTTTCCTCCTACAATTTCATCCTTTTTAAATTGAATGGGTGAGTGCTTTATAGTAAATTCATTACACATGCATACAATTTTAGGCCCACAAAGTTTTCTCCCTCTCCTCCCTTCCCCTTTCTCCCCAGAGTCGTTTGCTTTGGTGCAATACATCATGTCTATTCCATGTTTCACTATGTGTTTTCCATCCCTATCCCTACTGTATTAGCTAATATACATTATTATATATTGACATCTATATGTGAGCAAGCATATTTTATGCCAGTATAGTAATAACTAGTAAAACAAAATCAATAGTTTTATCCTGTCCAATATGGACATTTGTTATCTATATTGATCCAAATTCAATATATTGTTTAATGTCACCTCATAACTACAAAAGCATGCTAATTTTAATAACTGCTGAATTTCAAGGGGTACAAAAAATACTATGTTAAATATGCAGGTTAAAGTATATGTCTCCTAATTGCAACCACAAAACTGTGGGCATTTTAGCTGTGAAGGGAAATAGTTCATTTCAAAACCCTGCCCAAACTCTTCTCAAATAAGTTAAGATGGGAATATTATTTAACGACTCTAAGCCTCTCTCTCTCTCTTTTTTTTTGCCTATAGAATAAAGACTATTTTAATATATGCCATAATTGTAATTTACTTCATGGAAAATGCTGATGAGATTTCATCTGCACAGGACATAGAAGTAAATAAAAGTTAAAACAGTTGATGTTCTGTAATTGAATGTTCTGTTCGTTTCAGGAAGTATGGAATGAGATGGCTTTTGTTTTTTGTCACACTTTCTTGTACTCATTTTTAAAAAATGAGCACTTAAAGATGATATTGAAATTGATGAGTGTTAGCACACTTAGACTTGGATAAATAAAATTATTTTGAATTATTATTATTTTTTTTTTTTGGTCTCTCGGGTTGTCGCTGGGGCTTGGTGCCTGCACTATGAATCCATGGCTCCTGGTGGCCATTTTTTTCTATTTTATTGCTCTTGCTATTGTTGTTGTTAAATAGGACAGAAAGAAATCTGAAATGAAGGGAAGACAGAGATTGGAAGAGAAAGAGACCTGCAGACCTGCTTCACCACTTGTGAAGTGACCCACCCTTCAGGTGGGGAGTTGGGGGCTTGAACCATATCTTTTGGTGGGTGGATGCACTTCAGGCCATGTGTGCTTAACCGCTGTGCTACCACCTGACCCCAGAATCTGGAATTTTGAACCTCAGGTGTGAAAGATTTTTGCATAACCATGCAAAATTTATCCTTTTTAACAGCACATAAGCATGCAAATAAATTCATTTTAATAATTTAATAGTGGATTTACAATCTTAATTTATTAAAGATGTATTCTATAAATTTAAATGTTATCCATTTCTTTTTTTATTGTTGTAGTTATTATTGTTGTTGTTGTTGATGTCTTCATTATTGGATAGGACAGAGAGAAATGGAGAGAGGAGGGGGAGACAAAGAGGGGAAGAGAAAGATAGACACCTGCAGACCTGCTTCACCGCTTGTGAAGCGACTCCCCTGCAGGTAGGGAGCCAGGGGCTTGAACCGGGATCCTCTCGCCGGTCCTTGTGCTTTGTGCCACCTGCACTTAACCGCTACGCTACCACCCGACTCCCTATCCATTTCTTTATATGACTTCTTTCTGATAATTATATCAAATGCATACAGCCACTGATTAACCTGTTCCCTAACATAATATGCTTCCTCTATTTCTTTTGGAACTCATGAATTGTTTAAGCTGAAAAGTAAAGATAATATGAGTTTTTGGCTTCAATTCTCATGATACTTAAAATTTTATAAGCTTTACTTATAATTATAAACTTCACAGTTTAGGGAACTATTGGAAAGCACAATGAAAATTACTATGGAGAAATTACTTCACTACATTGGGTAATAATACCTCCCCAGAGCCCTGACCCACTAGGGAATGAAAGAGACAGGCTAGGAGTATGGATTGATCTGTCAATGCCCATGTTTAGCGGGGAAGCAATTACAGAAGCCGGACCTCCAACCTTCTGCATCACATAATGACCCTGGTTCCATACTCCCAGAGGGATAAAGATTAGGAAAGCTATCAGGGGAGGAGATGGGATATGAAGTTCTGGTGGTAGGAATTGTGTGGAACTGTAACCCTCTTATCCTATAGTCTTGTCAATACTTCCACTTATAAATAAATAAATAAAGGAACAAAATAAAAAAAAAAAAGAGTTTTCTAACATCTTCCCCACAAACACACCAAATAAAAGGTCAGTCATAGATGAAAAAGCCTTCTAGTGGAAAGGTCAGGTGTAAAACAGAGAAGTTCCCTTGTAATACTGAATGAAAAAACAATAGGTGATAATTGACTGCATGTAAAGGCTGTTGGTGAAGCAACTATAACACAGCTCTTCCAAGGATCAAGATAAGCGCCAAGAAACCTTCTCAGCAGAGGGGGAGGAGTATGGGAATCAGAAAGTAAGCCTCAGTTTCACTAGCTGAAGGAGTTCATGAGTCCACTTCTCTCCCACCCAATCTGCAAGGGTACAGTGTGCTGCATGATCAGTGCCGCTTAGGGAACAGGGTGAGAGACCTGTAGGCAGAGATCTCAGAGGAAATCAAAGGGCTGTGGCTCTTCAATACAGACATAAATCGAGGAAGACTAATTGAATTATCAGAGATTCCTCATCAGCAGATTATCTAGGTTATTCCATGAGAAGGCCAAATGGTACATCCAGCCCCACATTCACTTAGACCCTCAGCCTCTTTATGACTGCCTCCCTGTTGCTCTCCTGAGGACAGTCAGCATGAACATTTGCAGTTAGTGAGAACACTGAGATAAGTCAAGTGACTCTTCAGGATTAGAACACACACAAATATTCAGCATCACCCTACGGGATACAGCCAATCAGCCATCTGCCTTTTGCATAGACCTGATGACATGCTTCAGGGAAGATCTGTAATTATAAAAATTTCCCCTAAAGGGCCAGAAAAATAGTTCATCTGGGAGGTAAACTGCTTTTCTATTTAGGGATCCAAGCTTCAGCTTGAGCCCCACCTCACTGGATAAAGATTTGGTATTGTGACAGTTTTTTTTAAATACTTTGTAAAAAGTTTCCTGTAATAAGTTATATCTCTTAAACACCTACACTCCCCCTACCTACAGTTATGTTGATCAGCCTGTCATCATCATCATCTATTGCCTAACCATCTACCTGCTGTTTAGCATCTATTTTTAACCTATCATATCCATCATGCTCTTATCTATATATTGTGGTATATAAGCATAAAGAAATGTTTGTGATGTATTCTGTCTATATTCATATGATAATATGTTGTGGATATATTTATATGTCAGTAAGTTCTAGAAAATGTATGTGCAGTAACTTGGTCACACTTCTGTAAATAAACACTGAGTTATCTCTAAAATTTTATTATTATAGTTATATAAGTAAAGCTTGCATATATCTTTATTGTTAATGTCTAAATTAGAATTTACTGTATCAAAGGAAATATTTTTTCTCAATAAATTTCTCAATAAATTTCTCTATCCCAGAGGGATAGAGAATGGGAAAGCTATCAGGGGAGGGGGTGGGTTATGGGGATTGGGTGTTGGGAATTGTGTGGAGTTGTACCCCTCCTACCTTATGCTTTTGTTCACTAATCCTTTCTTAAATAAAAAATTAAAAAAAAAAAGAATTTACTGTATCAAAGAAAATATTTTTTCTCAATAAATTTCTAGGTATTGCATTTTTTTATGCAAAGTATTTTTTATTTTCTTTATTTAATAAAGTATTAATTAACAAAACCATAGGGTAGGGAGGGGTACAATTCCACACAATTCCCACAACAAATTCTCCATATCCCACCCCCTCCCCTGATAGCTTTCCCATTCTCTAGCCCTCTGGGACCATTGACCCAAGGTCATTGTGGGTTGCAGAAGGTAGAAGGTCTGGCTTCTGTAATTGCTTCCCCACTGAACATGGGCGTTGAGTGGTCAGTCCATACTCCCAGTCTGCCTCTCTCTTTCCCTAATAGGGTGGGTCTCTGGGGAAGCAGAGCTCCAGGAGACATTGGTGGGGTCTTCAGTCCAGGGAAGCCTGGCCGGCATCCTGATGACATCTGGAACCTGGTGACTGAAAAGAGTTAACATACAAAGCCAAAGAAGTTGTTGAGCAATCATTGACCCAAAGCTTGGAATAGTGGAGAGGAAGTGTTAGGGGGATACTCACTGCAAACTCTAGTGTACTTCTGCTTTCAGGTATATATTTTGCAGTAATTTACGGATACATGTGAACATATGCTCTCTCTCACAGAAACTGGTGTATATCTAGGTTTTGGGACTTTGTTAGAAAGTGAACCACCTGAGATGGAATTAGAGTATACTATGAAAGGAAAGGTCTCACCCGAGTAATGAAGCTGAAGAGTTGTTATTCCACACCTGAAGTCTCTGGACACAGTCTGAAGTGAAGTATGTTGAGGTGGCAATCCTTGTGTTGGTTAGGTTGTGATCGGCAGATGCAATATTATTTGATATGGATTGGGAGAAGCATACAGGAAAGTGGGCCGTATCCAATGGTTCGAGGACTGGGGGAAGTAGGGGCTCTATAGTGGAGATGTGAGATTCCTGCTGTCTTAGGGTTCAAATAGACAATCGATAGTTAATGTTATCATCACATTATTTGGTAATTGGGTTAACTTTGAAAAGTCCTTTTGTTACGGTTTGCTGTACAGTACCCAGTATCTTGTATATAGCTGTGCTATTGGTTGCTTCTGATCTACTTGGTCTAGGCTTTTGAGAGAGTCTGCATATCAATTACACTGCATATATTGAGAAAAGATTCAGTTTGTGTTTTGAAAAACTTTGAGACATACAATTAATTTTCCCCCTCTCGTATTAATTAACTAGTGATGTATATGACTACATTTTACTAGGAGTGAACATAAACACCATTTCCACCACCAAAAGACTGTGACCCATCCGTCCCACCCACTCCCACCCCCCACTGTCCCAGGAAGCTTCATGTCTACAACCTACCTCAGGGTTATTACTTTGGTGCCTTACTTACAATTTGGTCAGGTGCTGCTTTTAGTTTCCCTTTCAGATCTTCTTACTCAACTTCTGTTGATGAGTGGGATCATCCCATACTCATCTTTATCTTTCTGACTTAGTTCACTTAACATAATTTCTTCTAGCTCTGTCCAAGATGGGTCAGAGAAGGTGGGTTCATTGTTCTTGATAGCTGCATAGTATTCCATTGTGTTTATATACCATAGCTTTCTCAGCCACTCATCTGTTGTTGGGCTCCTGGGTTGCTTCCAGGTTTTAGCTATTATGAATTGTGCTGCTATGAACATAGGAGTACACACCTCTTTTTGGTTGGGTGTTATGGAGTCCTTGGGGTATAACCCCAGGAGAGGAATTACTGGATCATATGGAAGGTCCATGTCTAGCCTTCTGAGAGTTTTCCAGACTGCTCTCCACAGAGGCTGTACCAATTTACATTCCCACCAGCAATATAAAAGGGTTCCTCTGTCCCCACAACCTCTCCAGCATTTGTTGCTGCTGTCCTTTTTGATGTATGCCATTCTTACGGGAGTCAGGTGGTATCTTAGTGTTGTCTTAATTTGCATTTATCTGACAATCAGGGACCTAGAGCATTTTTTCATATGTTTGTTAACCTTTTGGATCTCCAAATGAATGTTTTGTTTATATCATCATTTGTTTATATCATCATTTTGCATCTCCAAATGAATGTTTTGTTTATATCATCTGCCCATTTTTGGATGGGGTCATTTGCTTTTTTGGTGCTAAGTTTGCTGAGCTCTTTATATATTTTGGTGATTAGTTTCTTGTCAGATGTATGGCATGTGAAGATCTTCTCCCATTCTGTGAGGGGTCTCTCTGTTTGTTTAATAGTTTCTTTGGATGTGCAGAAGCTTTTCAATTTGATGTAGTCCCATTGGTTTGTTTCTGCTTTAGTCTTCCTTGCAATTGGGTTTGATTCATCAAAGATGTCCTTGAGGTGTAGGTGGGAAAGTGTTTTACCAATGTTTCTTCTAAGTATTTGATTGTTTCTGGTCTGACATCTAGGTCTTTGATCCATTTGGAGTTGATTTTTGTTTCTGGTGAGATAAAGTGTTCAATTACATTCTTCTGCAAGTTTCAACCCAGTTTTCCCAGCACCATTTATTGAAGAGAGCCTCCTTCTTCTATTTAATCCTAGGGCCCCATTATCAAAGATTAGATGCCCATAGGTGTTGGGATTTACTTCTGGGCTTTCAATTCTGTTCCACTGGTCTGTGTGACTATTTTTGTTCTAGTACCATGCTGTTTTGATGATGATGGCTTTATAATGTAGTTTAAGGTCTGGGAGTGTGATGCCTCCATTTCTGTTTCTTTTCCTCAAGAGGGTTTTGGCAATTCTAGGTGTTTTCAGGTTCCAGATAAATGATTGTAGTGTTTGTTCTATTCTCTTAAAAAAGCTATGTGGAACTTTGATGGGTATTGCATTAAATTTGTATATGGCTCTGGGGAGAATATCCATTTTGATTATATTTATTCTTCCAACCCATGAGCATGGGATATCTTTCCATTTCTTGGTATCGGTTTCTATTTCCTTGAGTAGCGACTCATAGTTTTCAGCATGCAAGTCTTTCACTTCTTTGGTCAATTTTATTCCTAGGTATTTGATTGATATTGCTGAGACAGTAAATGGGAGTGATTTCTGGATGTCTTCTTCTTCAGATTTAGTGTTTGCATAAAGAAATGACACTGATTTTTGTACATTGATTTTGTAGCCTTATACCTTGTTATATTGCCTAATAACTTCCAGTAGTTTTCTGCTGGATTCTTTAGGTTTTTCTATGTATACTATCATATCATCTGCAAATAGTGAGAGCTTGACTTCTTCCCTTCCAATCTGTATTCCTTTGATTTCTTTCTCTTGCCTGATTGCTATGGCAAGAACTTCCAATACTATGTTGAAGAGTAACGGTGACAGTGGACAGCCCTGTCTAGTCCCCGATCTGAGGGGGAATGCTTTCAGCTTCTGTCCATTGAGTATGATGTTGGCTGTAGGTTTGCTATATTTAGACTCCACTATCTTTAGGAATTTCCCATTTTTTCTAGAGTTTTCAGCATGAATGGGTGTTGGATTTTGTCAAAGGCTTTCTCTGCATCTATTGAGATAATCATGTGGTTTTTGGCTTTGCTTTTATTGATGTGGTGAATGACATTGATTGACTTATAGCTGTTGAACCAGCCTTGCATTCCTGGGATGAATCCCACTTGGTCGTGATGAACAATCTTTTTGATATGTTGCTGTATCTGGTTGGCCAATATCTTGTTTAATATTTTGGCATCTGTGTTCATCAGAGATATTGGTCTGTCGTTGTCCTTTTTTGTTCTGTGCCTATCAGCTTTTGGTATCAAGGTGATGTTGGCTTTATAGAAGGTGGAAGGGAGTATTCCTGTTTCTTCAATCTTATGGAAAAGCTTAAGAAGTATGGGTACTAACTTTTCTGAAAGTTTTGTAGAATTCGTTTGTGAAGCCATCTAGTCCAGGACATTTGTTGTTGGCGAGGTTCTTAATAACGGTTTCAATTTCTTAGTCTCTGATTGGTGCATTTAGATTTTGTAGTTCTTGGTTCAGTTTTGGAGGGCATATGCTTCCAGGAATTGTTCCATTTCTTCCAGATTCTCTAGCTTGGTGGCGTATAGTTCTTCATAGAAGTTTCGCAGGATTCTCTGGATTTCTGTGGTGTCAGTTGTGATATCTCCTCCATCGTTTACAATTCTATTAATTTGAGTCTTCTCTGTTATTTGTTTGGTGAGTCTGGCTAGGGGTTTGTCAATTTTGTTTAATCTTTCAAAGAACCAACATTTGGCTTCATTGATCTTTTGGATATTTCTTTTATTTTGATGTTATTTCTGCTCTAACTTAGTGATTTCTGTCCTTCTGGATGCTTTAGGGTTCCTTTGTTCTTCTTCCTCTAAGTCCTTGAGGTGTGCAGTAAGGTCGTTCATTTGAGCTTCTTACTTGGTGTTTAATATGTGATTGTATGTCTATAAGTTTCCCTCTCAGTACTCCTTTAGCTGTGTCCCAAATATTTTGATAGGTTGTGTCTTCATTTTCATTTGTTTGCAGGAACATTTGAATTTCCGGCTTGAGTGAATCTCTGACCCAGTGGTTCTTAAGGAGTATGTTGTTTAGTTTCCAAATTCTGTGACTTTTAATAATTGTCTGTCTCTTGTTAAATGTTAGTTTTACTCCACTGTGGTCTGAGAATATACTAGGGATGATTTCAATGTTCTTGAATTTATTGATGCTGTCTTTGTGGCCTAACATGTGGTCTATCCTTGAGTATGTGTTATGTGGATTTGAAAAGAAGGTGTATTCCAGTTTTTTGAGGTGGAGGAGTCTGAAAATGTCCAAGAGGTCTAGTCTGTCAATCTTTTCATTTAATTCTCTTGTATCTTTGTTGGTTCTCTGCTTTGTTGATCTGTCTAAGTGTGAGAGTGGGGTATTGAAGTCTCCCACTATTGTTGTATTACTACTAATGTATTTTTGAAATTCTTTCAATAAGTGCTTGACGTATTTAGATGGTCCCTCATTGGGTGTATAGATGTTAATAATTGTTAAGTCTTCTTGGCTGATTGATTCTCTAATCATTATGTAATGTCCTTGCCTATCTTTTATTACTTTATTTAATTTAAAATCTATTGTGTCTGAGATGAGAATTGCTGTTCCTGCCCTTTTTTGTGGTCCATTAGCCTGTATGATAGTTTTCCATCCTTTCACTTTAAGTCTGTGTTTATCTTGTTGTGACAGATGGGATTCTTGCAAGCAGCATATGGTTGGGTTATGTTTTCTGATCCACCCCCAAACTCTGTGCCTTTTGATGGTTGATTTTAAGCCATTGACATTTATTGATATTATGGATTTAATGTATTGTAGTGCCATTGTTCAAAAATATTTTTTTTGTTTGTTTGCTCTGATATATTGCCAATATTGTAGTGGTGTTCTTGTTTATAAGAGGTTTTATAGAACCTCTTTCAGGGCCGGTTTGGTGATGGTTGCCTTCTTTAACTGTTGTTTGTCTAAGAAGGTTTTGATCCCTCCATCTAGTTTGAATGAAAGTCTAGCAGGATATATTACCCTTGGTTGAAACCCTTTTTCTTTCAGGGCTCCATAGATATCTTGCCATTCTCTTCTGGCTTTTAAAGTTTGAGTGGAGAAGTCTGCAGATAATCTTATGGGTTTTCCCTTCTATGTGACTTTTTGTTTCTCTCTTGCAGCCTTTAGGATCCTTTCTTTATCCTTACTTCTTCTCATTGTGACTATGATGTGTCTTGGTGTCTTCAGGTCTGGGTTGATTCTGTTTGGTACTCTCTTGGACTCTTGAACCTTGATATGCTTTCTGTTATTCAGGTCTTTTAGAGTTTGAGTGGAGAAGTCTGCAGATAATCTTATGGGTTTTCCCTTCTATGTGACTTTTTGTTTCTCTCTTGCAGCCTTTAGGATCCTTTCTTTATCCTTACTTCTTCTCATTGTGACTATGATGTGTCTTGGTGTCTTCAGGTCTGGGTTGATTCTGTTTGGTACTCTCTGGGACTCTTGAACCTTGATATCCTTTCTGTTATTCAGGTCTGGGAAGTTTTCTTCTATTATTTCCTCTAGAATGTTTGCTTCCCCTTCCTCTCTTTCTTCCTCTGGCAGTCCAATTATGTGCATGTTACTTCTTTTGAGATCATCCCATGTGTCTCTGATGTTGTTTTCAGTGTTTCTCAATCTCTTTTTAAGCTCTTTCACCTCTTTCTTAGTTTTCTCTAACTCATCCTCTGTCTGACTAATTCTGTTTTCTGCTTCTGTTAGTCTGCTTTCCCTTGCCTCAGCTTCTTTCTTCATTACAGCTATTTCAGCTTTCAGTTCTCTAATTGCCTCAAGATAATCAGTATTTTCCTTGGGGGTCTCAACTGTTGTTTCCCTAATACTGCCATTCCTTTCCTCCAATGTTGTTTTCATTTCTGTGATTAATAAGTTTATTATTGCTTGCATACTTTTCTTATCTATGGTTACATCTGGCTGATTTGTAATTTCTTCTGGGCTGTTGTCTTCATTCATTGGAGTAGCAGTTTAATTTGTTTTTGATCTACCCATTTTTTTGATTTATGTGTTACTTTTTTATGATCTGTTGTTCCTCAGTTGTTGTGTCTTGAGTACAAGCAACACTGTACTAAATACCTTTATGAAAATTACACTCACCAACCTCAGGAATTACAGTAGCAACTGAAGCAAGTATTGAAGAAGTTTAATCACTACCAGTTAGCCAAACAATTTCTCCAGTCCGTGAAAGAATAGTAACCAAATCCCAGTGAAGAAGAAAGAGAAAAAAAAAAAGAAAAGAAGGGATAGCAAGAATAGACAGTTATGCAAGTCTACTATCCACTGTATATTCTAGGGGTAACAAGAGGGGAAAGGGAACTAGAGCAGAGATACACACATAGAGAGTCCACTCTGAGTCAGAATTCTTCCCCAAATAATTCCCAAATGTGTATCAGTGAATTCAAAAAAGCACACTGTTTGTTGGTGTGGGGGCTGGGGCCTGTGACTTTGGGAGCTGTAGGATTAAGGAAGAAAGGATGACAAGAATGAGAAAAAGAATAAAAAAAGAAAAAGAGAGAGAAAAAAGAAAAAGATAAGAAAAGTAACAGTCATAAAAGAGCTGTGAAAGGAAAGAATTTTTTATTTATTTATGTATTTTAAATTATTTAATTAGCTATTCAGGGTGAGGTGGAGGGTTGGCTACTTAGAAAGAATAAAGGCCAGAGGTTTCAGAAGGGTATAGACATAGAATGAATGATACTCCCTGGTGGGACAGGAATTTGGTAAAGATAGAAGCTCACCAGGGGATTCTGCTAGGAGCTGGTGCCCAGGGTCTGGTTCGGGGCGTTGGGGGGGGGGGGGAGGAGGCGGTGTGCTTAATAATTAAAAGGAAAAAAAAATTTGTTCCCTTTTTTTCTACTCTAATTCTTAACCCAAATTATGTTATAGTCATCTCTTTGGTGTCACTGCTAGGACCCCTTATTGACTGGCCTACTAAAGGCAGAAAATCCTACCATTTCCAGAAGATGTGATCAGAGCTCAAGCCACTAACAGCTTCTCAGTCCGCCATCTTCCGGGAACCCCCCCTTATGCAAAGTATTATTTCAAGCATACTCTTCCTCCTAAAATTATAGGAATACCTATTACTCATAACCTTGACTTAAATTTTATTTATTCACACAGATTTATTGATAAAATGTTTCTTTTTTTTAATTTATAGAGAGGTAGAGTATACCTAACAGTTATATTATTTTTCAAAAAAATGTTGTAGTTTTTTATTTATTATATTTTTACTAATTATTGGCTACAAAAAGAAAGAATTTGAGAGGCAAGTGTTAGATAGAAAGGAAGAGAGACAGAGAGACACCTACATCCCTGCTTCTCCAGTTGTGAATCTTTCCCTCTACAGAGGGGGAGCAGGGGCTTGAACCTGGTCCTTGTGCATTGTAGCATGTGCACTTAACCAGTGTGCCACCACCTGACCTCTTCAAAAAAATGTTTGTAATGAGCCCTACACTACTTTCCTTCTTCAATATTTTAAAATAGTTAAAAGATGCACGTTAAACTTTGTTTTTCATAAATATTGATTTTATTTTTTAATTTAAGTAGCAATCACTATTAGCTGATATAACAGATATTTAAAACAGACATTTAAAGCTGTCTTATATGCTTATGCCTGTCTTTATTTTTTAAAGTTTATTTATAAAATAAAAATATCGATAGGACCATATGATAAGAGGGGTATAATTTCACAAAATTCCCACTACCAGAGCTCTGTATCCTACCCCCCACCCCACTGAAAACTTTCCTATCCTTTATCCCTCTGGGAGTATGGGTCCAGGGTCAGTATGGGGTGCAGAAGGTGGAAGGTCTGGCTTCTGTAATTGCTTCTCCACTGAAAATGGGCCTTGACCGGTTGATCCATACTCCCAGCCTGTCCCTTTCTTTTCCTAGTGGGGCAGAGCTCTAGAGAGGTGGGGTTTCAGGACTCTTTGGTGAGGTTGTCTGTATGGGGAAGTAAGGTTGGCATCATAGTAGCATCTGCAAACTGGGTGGCTGAAAAAGCATTAACATATAAAGAATAACAAATTGTTTAATAAGCAGGATCCTAAAGGCAAGGATATAACACATGAGATTTGGGGTCTTCATTTTGGAAAAATCTACTGTGTTGGGGACATTGGACAGAGCAATATAGTCACCTCAAAAAAAGCCTGTACAGTTTGTGTAGACAAAGTACAAGAACCCCTTCCTGTTTCCCATGGTCTCAATCACACAGGTGATGTAGGTATCATTGGCAGACAGACCAAGGTTACTCTGACCTCTAGTGCAGGCTGCAGCTGGGTAAAGGGAAAGTCAACAAAAGTTCCTGTTATGTCTTCACTACTTCACTGAGCTGAACATTGGACACTATGCTAACATGTTTTACTGTCTAAGCTGAAAACTAAAATCACTGTTATTGCTTCACTATAAAAGCTGAGCTTTGCTAAGAATAAAGCATCTGTTGATCAGTCTGGCCTTTCTGTGCCCTGTCATCATTATTTTGCCCTCCTCTCAGGGACCGTTTGGGATTTCATGAGGACCAGTCACTATTGGGTCTATTTTAAGTATATTCTAAGGAGCCCATGACTGTACTAATTTTTGTCTGAACCCAATAGCTAACATGCAGGCCGACTAAAGGTATTGTCTGGGGAGGTGGTGTCAGAGCTGGAAATAGGACTAGAAAGCTGGATCAGGGAAGAGAGTTGCTTGCAAATATGGGAAAAATATATAAACATCAATTTGATCTAGAGTTCATATTCAGCACAGGAGCTTGTGTAACCTCTGCATCTCCGTTGGTCTGAGCTCATATTCTGTAGTCATAGCTAGAAACACTCTAGGCTGTATTGATTGCCAGACCCTTCTTCTTGGAGTGGTAAAGCATACTGACCCAGCCTTCTGTTGGAGAATGGGGCAATTCCTACCACTCTTCATCCAAATTGAGGACAAGGTCCTAGGGGGCCCACGAAGGGGTCCACTGTGTTGTTCCTAATGGACATGACCAGTGACAGTGGAAACAATGATCTGTTAGAGATGTAGGCCCATCATGTCTATATGGGAATCTCAGGAGTCCCTGACTAGGGCCCCAGGTGATGGGGTGGCCTGGTAGTGGCCAAAAGAACCATCATAAAAGTATGTCAGTCTCTTGCCTTTATACAGCTTTTGTAGCCCTTAACTTTGTCTGACAAGGGTAGCCTTGGAGTGATTGAGGGAAGTGAAATAGGAAGTAGTTGAGAAGGGTATGTAGCTCTAAATAGAAACCATTTTATTAAAGTACTTTATGTTGTCTTTTTTAAAAAGTTTTTATTTATAAAATGAAAACACCGACAAGACCATAGGACAAGAGGGGTACAATTCCACAAAATTCCCACCAGTGGAACTCCATATCCCATTCCCTCCCCTGATAGCTTTCCTATTCTTTATTCCCTGGGAGCATGTTGTCTTTTTTTTTTTTTTTTTAAAGTCTTTCTACTTGCTTGGTTGTCTTTCTTTTTAAAATGACTTTGTCTCTCCTTAACAAAATTTATAAGCCCTTTCCTAATATACATTTATAAAATCTACAAATATATTTTCTTAAGATTAATATCAGTATTCATCTAGGTACTTAAATTTGAAGATGCTTGTAGTTGAGAAATTCCTTTTTTATAGGAAAGCTATCAGGAGAGAGGACTGGATACAGAGTTCTGGCGGTGGGAATTGTATTCCCTCTTATCCTATGGTTTTGTCAGTGTTTTTATTTAATAACTAAAAAAAATTTAAAAATTACTTTTTGTATAATATCTGCTTGTTATGACTCTGAAATGTTTCACAAAATCTATTTTTTAAAGACTTATTTACTTGTTAATGAATGAAAAAGTGAGAGAATCATAGCATCACTCTGCCACATTAAATGCTGAAGATGAATTAAGAATCTCAATTTGAGAGTCTGAAGCTTCATCAATTGTGCCATCATCTGTACCTCCACGAATCTATTGACATCCCAAACCAACTTCCATTTTCATCCACACAGTTTTCTGTCTCCAGAAACAGTGCTATTACCATCAAACTGGCCATTAATGTTCCCTTTGTGTTTCCTGGCCAAATATTCACAGTGAGTACTTATTTTAGAAATACAAATGGAATGGAATAGTTTTGCCTACACTTCTCTAATAATTTGCTGTTATTAGAATAAAACTTGAAACTTCCCCGTGCTTAACTTGAGCCTTTCCAATATTTATGAACTAATGTGAAAACTGATAGCACAGACTTCAGCCTACTACAGTGACTTTTTTTTGGGGGGGGGTGAGGGGATGTGGGGGGAGCTAGGATTTCTTCTTGTGCCTTTTCTGACATTCTTTCCTTGTCTCTTTTTGTTTGTAGTTAGGTCAAAGCCTAAGCTTCTCCTTTTAGCTCAATGTTCAAGATCTTCTTGCTTTTCACTACCTCACAAACTTTGTTATTTCCTTTGTAAAAAAATTGGGGTGGCGGGTGTTGGTGCACCAGGATAAGAGAACATATCATCATGCCTAAGGACCTAGGTTGGAGCCCCAGCTCCCCACCTGCAGGGAGGATACTTCATGATACTTCTTGCTCCATTTCTATCTCCCCCTACCCTCTCTATTTCTCTCTATCCTGTCAAATAAACATAGAAAGAAAGAAAAAAAAAAAAAGGTCACCAGGAGCAGGGGAAATCCTGGTAGGAAAAATATAAAAAGAAGAAAAAAACTTAATTTCCTAATTTACTCTTTCTTTTTTATATGAGTACCTACTTATCTCATCAGAGTGCAAGATTTGAGAGATTTGAAATCCCAGATTGTTCATGACAGAATTGTAATTCTATAATAATTTCTGACACAAATAAAGTAAATTAATATTTATTTAATGAAGATGAAACAAATGAACAAATCTTCGCTTTTTTATATAATATAGAGGTTTACCAAACATTTTATACTTGTATTCAATGCTGGGCTTTTGCTTATTCAAAAGGAAATGTCTTTTCTTGAAAGCAGGTTAGTGACTATTATAAATAATGTAGTTAGTCTCACTACAAATAAAAAATAAATCAATAAATTAAGTAGTTAATCCCCATAGCTTTAGAAGGCAATGCATTTAACCTAGATCTATAAAATATCATGTCTATGAGATTCAAGTACAGTTAGAAATTCCTCCCACTTATGGCTTTATTTTTTCCATATTAGTAATGAATTTGGACTTGAGGAGAAAGGGACTTTTCATTTTCTGCTGGTTGCTTCTGGGTTGACTAAATAATCTGATTAACATCAGTCAAACAAGTGACAGAGAATACTAACAATTTACTGTGAGGAATCTATGCAGACATGAAGAGTGGGAAGACAGTGAGGCAAAATGGAGGTACATATTATGAGCATGGGAATTATACAGGAATCTTCATTTCACAGGAAAAATAGAGAATAATTCATATGACTGAGATCCAGTACTATGAAATTAGAGGTTTTTCCTGTCATCTAGATATATTTTTCAAGAGATTACAACAACATCAATGACAACAACAATAATAAATCACAACAATGATACAAACAACAAAGGCAACAAAAAAGGAAAAATAAATAAAATATTTAAAAAGAAAAAAGAATCTTCCCAACAATAAAAGTCCAGGACCAGAGGGCTTTACAAATGAATTCTATAAAACCCCCAGGAAACAGTTCATACCTATACTTTTAAGGCTCTTCCTAAGGATCAAAGAAACAGGAACACTCCCTTCTCCTTCTATGAAGCCATCATTACCTAGATACTAAAAGCAGATAGATACACAACAATTAAGGAAAACTACAAACCAATATTTTTGATAAACGTAGATGCCAAAATATTGAACAAAATCCTTGTCAATCAGATACAGCAGTATATAAAAAAGATTGTCCATCATGACCAAGTAGGATTTATCCCAGGAATGCAAGGCTGGTTCAATATACATAAGTCAATGAATGTCATTCACCACATCAATAAAAGCAAAACCAAAAACCACATTACTGAATGTGAGGGCTATCTGGCTGTGACATCTGTCACTCCATTGATCGCCAGGGTTGATTCAGCTGATCTGGCTGTCTAGGTGGGTGTCCCCTTCCTCCCTCACCGTTCCATGTGCATCCCTTCCGAAGCTGCATGGTCAAAGAGGATGGCCTTCCCCAAACAGAGACGGACTGGTCTTCGGTTGAGGGTATACGAGTAGCTGCACTCCCCTGCTAGAACCTCCAAACAAGCTCTCAAAAATCACATTACTATCTCAATAGTTTCAGAGAAAGCCTTTAACAAAATCCCACACCTATTCATGCTCAAAACACTACAAAAAATGGGAATAGATAGAAAATTCCTCAAAATAGTGGAGTCCATATACAGCAAACCTACAGCCAACATCATACTCAACAGACGAAAGCTGAAAGCATTCCTCCTCAGATTGGGGACTAGACAGAGTTGTCCACTATTCCCATTACTCTTCAGCATAGTATTGGAAGTTCTCGCCATAGCAATCATGCAAGGAAAAGGAATCAAAGGAATACAGATTGGAAGGGATGAAGTCAAGCTCTCACTATTTGCAGATGGTTTGATAGTATACATACAGAAACCTAAAGAATCCAGCAGAAAGCTATTTGAAATTATTAGTCAATATAGCATGATGTCAGGCTACAAAATCAATGTACAAAAATCAGTGGTGTTTCTTTATGCGAACACTAAATTCAGAGAAGAGGCTACCCAGAAATCACTCCCATTCATTGTTGCAGCAAAATCAATTAAAGTATCTAGGAATAAATCCAACCAATGAAGTGAAAGACTTGTATGCTGACAACTAAAGATTCTTTTGACTTAGTTATATTTCAGAAATAACAGACACTATAACTTTTTAATTGCTATTGTTTTGTAGCATCAATGGAAGTCAGGAATGTTATATATGCATTGTTTGGTTTTTGCTAGACTGCTATGGTGCTGACTCCCCTCTGGACATCTTTAATAAAATATTTTCAATAAATGTGAAAACACACACACACAAAAAAAAATAACAGACACAGGAAACACTCCGAAATCAAAGTAGAAGATACATTTTCTAAGATACATTTGTAAGGAAAATTGTCTTAGTAATTATGTATCCCTTTTTGTACCCAGTACTGGAGATTACCAAAATTTCTAGAAAGTTTTTCAAGTGTAGGAGACAATGACTTGAATCTAGTAAACATATCCTCCTTATCTTTTTCTTCCTCCTCTCCATGATTCTCTTCCTTTTTTCTTTTAGACAGAGGCAGAGAGAGAGAAAGAAAGATGGGGGTGGGGGAGAGTCCACAGCACTGAAGCTTCCTTTAATATAGTAGGGACAGGACTTGAACCTGGCTAATATGTATGGAAAAAGCAATGCACTATCCTAGTGATCTATTCCAGTGGCCTCCATAACCTTTATGAAGCTTGGCCTAGAAGCTTCTTATCACTGACTCTCTTGCAACTTAAATTATTTTTTTATTGTCTTTAGCTGAAGACAATATAAAATATATATACTTTATGTATATAAAGTGGTGATCTGAGACATTTGAGGAAATAACTGAGTTTTCTTGAATATGTCATAAACATAGGAGTTATACATATTATTTAAATTAAGTTTGTCTTACATTTGCTAATCTGTCTTTCATTACAAGGATATCTCAGCCAAGAAACTAGAAGAGAAGAGGAAGATACTTAGAGAAATATCTAATTCATAAATAGAATATTTATACTGTGATCAAACTGTATATAAAAGAAAGAACAATTTGCTTTAAGAAATTGACTTTTTGCTCAACAATTTGTTTGGCTTTGTATGTGAACTCTCTTTTCAGCCACCAGGTTCCAGATGCCATCAGGATGTCATCAGGATGTCCAGGCTTTCCTGAACTGAAGACCCCACCAATGTGTCCTGGAGCTCTGCTTCCCCAGAGACACACCTTACTAGGGAAAGAGAGAGGCAGACTGGGAGTATGGACCCACCAGTCAGCGTTCAGTGGGGAAGCAATTACAGAAGCCAGACCTTCCACCCTCTGCAACCCACAATGACCCTGGGTCCATGCTCCCAGAGGGATAGAGAATGGGAAAGCTATCAGGGGAGGGGATGGGATATGGAGATAGGGTGGTAGGAATTGTGTGGAGTTGTACCCCTCCTACCCTATGGTTTTGTTAATTTATCCTTTCTTAAATAAAAAATAAATTAAAAAAAGAAAGAAGTTGACTTAATTATGTCCTGGGAATTGGAGCAGTGAATAAATAATTGGAATCTCAAACATTAGGTCCTGAGTTTGATAACCATATTTATAAGAGTAATGCTGTGGTTCACACTCCCTATTTCTTCTTCTTTCTCTTCCTCCTCCTCCTCCTCCTCCTCCTCCTCCTCCTCCTCCTTCTCCTCCTCTTCCTCCTCCTTCTTTCTCCTCCTTCTCTTCCTCCTTCTCCTTTCCCTCCTTCTCCTCCTCCTTTTTCTTATTCTTTCCACTCTCTCCTCCCCTCTCTCTCATTAATGAATATACCTGCTCACATCCACGCCCAGTGAAGAAGCAGTTACAAAAGCCAGACCTTCCACCTTCTTTACCTCATAAAGAATTTTTTGTCCATACTCAAAGAGGGATAAAGAATAAGGGGGTTTTCATTGGAAGAGATGGAATAAGGAACTCTTTTGGTAGGATCTGTATGGAATTATAGCCCTGTTTCCTTACAATCTTGTCAATCATTGTTAAATCACTAATAAAAAAAACAGTTTAGAAAAGAAAACAATTTCTCCAAGTACCAGAGTCTCATGATCTTTTGAAAGCTCATCCCTAAACCCGAACAATAACAATAATTATTTCTTTTAAATAATATGTAAATTATATTTCTTATTTTTTCACATGTTTATAAATTTATTTTCCTAAGCTAGTTTTATTTGTGATTAATAGTGGTATACAAGACTGTGAGACTAGTGTTTATATTACCACACTGTACCCACCACCAAAGTTTCGTGTCCTCACTCTCCCAATGATAACCACTGAAGTTCCCACAAAGTCTTAGAGACAATTTGCTTCTGTTTTTCTTCCCTTAAATTCATGTGTTTTATTTATCTAGATTCCACATGTGAATGAAACCATCTGGTAATTGTTTTTATCTTTTTACTTATTTTTGCTAAGCTTAATCACCTTCAACTTAATCCAGTTTGTGCCCAAGGACACAGTAGCATCCTTTTTATTGCAGTGAAGTACTTCATTTGATTATGTGTCCCACAATTTCTTTATCCAGTCATTTTTCTGTGGGTGTTTGAGCTACTTCTTCCACTCTTTGGCTAGACAAAAATAAAACTGAAAGGAAAACAAAACTGTGAAAAGTTAACATTAAAGAAAAGTGAACAAAGCTCATGCTTCTTCTAGAATTGTAAGTATAGATAGGTGTCTCAATTTCATTAACAATATCACAGATCATACCGTCCTTTTTGGTCTCTTTTAGTCAAGAACAGCTCATCATATATCACTCTCTATCATGTTTTCAGTTTTATTGTTCCTACAAGATGACTATTTGTTCTGATTTTTCCCTACCTATACTCTTTGTGCTTAAAGTAGATTTTGACTTATAAAAAAAATGTCAAACAAATGAGAGGCTTAATGAACAAATAGATATGTTATAAAATCCTATTTCAAATGCTAGTTTTGCCTATTACTAGCCTCATGGTTCATTAGCTGCTTAAATGACTTTTGTAAAATCACTTAACCATACTGGATCTTGAGAATGGAACTTACAAAAGTGATTTCTTAACAGTATTTCTTTAAGAATACAAATGATGTGATGAATGTGAAAATACTTGTCAAACTAAAACAAATAGACTAAAATCTAAGAACTCATTATTGACACCTCATTGAAAACTTATCATTTCTCTTTAATAAAACTTCTGAAGTAACTTGAATTCATTTATAAAAACACATACTTAAAAATACAACTTAGTAAATGTTTAAAATATCACTGATTTTATATAACAAGTCATGAACCATACATCATTCCAGCTGGAAGACAGAATACGTTCTAAGGAGTATTACAAAGTGAGGCATCGTTTTCTTTTAAGTTTGGTGGTGTGTGATTTAGCCTACGTAACTCCATGTAGGACTGTTTTTTTCTTTTCTTTTAGCAGTATGAATATACATTCTTGATGAATGTAAAACAGATTTAAATGCATTCTACTAATCAATTTTGACTGATTCATAACTAACCTGAATTAAATTATTGGAAAAATGGTTATAAATTTAACCTAATACTTAAATTCCCACTGAAGATTTTATTGGTGTTTGCCAATTTTAAAAAAAACTATTATTTAAAATTTTTCATTTGGCCAAAGATTCATATGGATTGCTGAAACTTCACACAACATCTGTTTTTACCCCAGAACATCTATACTGCAAATCCAAAGATTTTTACTTAGAATAACTACTTTTGAAAACACAAACCATTTTAATAATTTTATTCATACATGCAGATGCTAAAACTGAAGTATTTGGGGGGTCCGGTGGGTTAAGCACACATGGCGCAAAGCACAAGGACCTGCATAAGGATCTGGGGTTCAGCGCCCAGCTCCCCACCTGTGGGAGAGTCGCTTCACAGGTGGTGAAGCAGGTCTGCAGGTGTCTATCTTTCTCTCTCTCTGTCTTCCCCTCTTCTCTCAATTTCTCTCTGTCCTATCCAACAACAGATGACATCAACAACAACAATAACCACAACAATGGTACTACAACAACGAGGGCAACAAAAGGGGCAAAAGTGGCCTCCAGGAGCCGTGGATTCATGGTGCAGGCACTGAGCCCCAGCAATAATCCTAGAGGCAAAAGCAAACAAACAAAAAACAAGTATTTGTAGATGGAAAAAGCCATGCCTTACATTTCTTATCATTACCAGTTAATTATATTTAAGTTATCATGTGTTTGGAAACTATAGAAAGTGGGATTTTATTTAAATCTCAATAATATTTTTCTAAGGCTTCAATTTCATAAATGAAAACACAAGGCTATAAATTCTAAGGCCAAATGCCACTTTAATACATTTAAATGACTTTATATATATGCATCAAATTCAGGTATATACACATAAAGCATAGCTTGCCTATATAGCTATTCAATAAATAATTGTCAGTTCCTGGAAAAGCAAACTTATTTATTCAACTTAGTGCATTCAGGGCTTTAATTTTCCAAATTTGTGCTTAAAACATTAGTCTCTCTGGATCTAACTGACTTAACTCAATCCTTTTATCTTCATTCAGTTGAGAAATCAAGAAGAGTGTTCTCTAACAACCACAAATCAATAGCAGAGAAGAAACTGTGCCAATCACTCTATGTTCTGTGGTGGATTTGATTTTGCTTTGTCTCATATCTAGCACCAAAGGCCATGGTATAGAAGAGAAATATTCTGACTATGCAAGCTGAGTCACTGATCTGTGGCTCAATGCTTCCACTCCTAACACAGCCCATGGACACTTGTCATCTTTTCTAAACCACCTAATGTATTATTTCAGTGTTCCTCCCAAAGCCTACTGTGCCCACAGACATACATTAGACATCAAGGACGATTTGGATTTTAGTAAAATAATCTTCCTGAATTGAAGTTCTGGGTGTCTAAAACAGGAGAGACACATGTGCCTCATTAAACAAAATATGTAAGCAGGGTAGTAATAGGGTACAAAAATTGCACTAAGAATAAGAAAACTGCAAAGCTGAATTCTAAACAAGGAGAGGGCTCAGAAGCATTTAGAATACCACCACCCTTTCCAGCTCCCCTTTTCTTTCTCTATTTCATTTTTCCTTTTATTACCAATTCTATTCCTAGTAGTAGCAGCAATGCTATATGTTTATATATTTAATCCTGAGTAATCTTTACACTACTATGGTAAAGTAAGTCACAGCAAATTTGTTTACTAATACTTAAACTGACTCAGTGTTGTTCCAGTGCTGGCTTATAGTCACATTCTTGGTGTGAAGTTCAGAATTTAGTCTCAGACTATGATTCCAAAGCATGTTCATTTACACAGCCTGTTACATGGTGTCCACACTTCACTTTAAAAAATATTTTATTTACTTTTATTTTTATTGGACAGAGAAAACAAATTGAGAGGAAAAGAGGAGATAGAGAAGGAGACATCAGCAGTACCGCTTCATCCCAGTAAATGGAGACTGAGTCCTTTAACTTGAGTCTTTGTGAACAGGAAAGCGTGTGTTCAACTGGATGTACCACCACCTGGTTCCACACTTCATTCTGAAGGAAGAAGATAAATAATTTAATAAGACTGAAAACAGGACATGAATAATGAGCTCAGGTTGATACATATTGACAGATTAATGCCAACTCACTGAAAATGTCCAGTGAACACTCATAACAGTAAAACAGGAATAAAGACAAATTATTCAAACTGAGGAAATGTTGTAAGGAAACACACACTGAGGTTAAATTGGAAGCATCATGAGGAAACTGACAAAATGTCAAGAAAACACTTAAAATGGCTTGCAGGAATATGTGTTGTGAATATGTCTCAAAATATGTGAAGTGCAGGGATCCATGAAGACAAGGAAACTGTAGAGAAACTGACAAGTAATGCAATAAAATAGATTTGGGAAAGTGTACCATCACACTCTGAGAAATTACACTGTGAAACATAACCTTAGAGTATAATGTATAGTAAAAAGGCAATTTAAAATTATATCCAAAACCTAGGCCTTCATTTTTTTTTTATAAGAAGGACATCAAACGACTGGGAAAACAGCATAATGGTTATGCAAAAGCCAGTTTCATTATTGAGACCCCCAAGCACCCAGCTTCAGTCACCAGCACCACCCTAAACCAGAGCTAAGCAGTGCTCTGGCCTTCCTCTCCCTAATAAAGTAAATTAAAAAAAAAAAAGAAAAAGAAAAAGTACACCTTTAGTGTAGTTTAACTTAGCAATATGACCTAAATCTTACCCCCAAAGGAGGTAGTTTTAAGAGGAAAAGCTGAACACTGTATGACTATTTCAAGACCTTTTGAAATGTAGAGAAAGTAATCTAGAAGGTCTCTTTAGTATATAAAATGAATTAAATGAAAACTATATGACTTTGAGCTTTTCAGACATTCTACAATGCAATTTCCTACAGTGAGTAAATGTATACATGTTGAGTATTTAGAAATACTGTGAACTGAACTAACGTCTAATTCAGCTAAAACGTAGAACAAAGCAAACATTTATTTTCCGTTTTTTTGTTTGTGATTAATAGTGGGTTGCACTATTTTAAGATTACAGTGTGTAGTTTCATGCCACACCTACCACCAACATTCTTTGTCACCACCCTCCCGTCTTCTAAAGATAACCACTATAGTTCTAACAAGTCTTAGTAACAGTTAAAAAGCATTTAAAAAAAATGAAAATATTAAAAAGCATGACTGGGATAAAACTCACACAGTAATGTGCACATTTTCCAAGCTTGATGTCTGGGGGGCAGGTTGGTGAGGGCATCATGGGCAACACAAGGGCATGAGGCACCATGAATGATGAACAGTGGTATGGTGTCTCTCTATATTCTGTCTCTCCCTTTCTCTTAAAGAAATAAAGGATAAAAAAGAAAAATTGAACTAGGGAGGCCACCAAGATGGTATCACACATGGATCACAGTGTGAAGACCCAGTCTTTATTGGGGGGCTCTAATTAAAATATATGTATATGTAAATGTTAGACAAAAAAAAACTTGTCTAATATCATAATGGTTGAGCAATAGACTTTCATTCAAGGGGGCCAGGCATGGCATACCAAGTTATGAAGAACAAGAAAACCGGTTTGAGTCCTCTGCCTCCCCACCTGCAGGGTTTCTATCTCTCTCCCTCTCTATTTCTCTCCGTCCTACCCAATATAAATGAATAATGGCTGCCAGGTGCAGTGGATCCATAGTGCCAGAAGTGAGTCCCAGAGATAACTCTGGAGGCAATAAATAAATAAATAAATAAATAAATAAATAAATACTTTCATGTCTGACGTTCTAAGGTCCCAAATACAATCTCAGCATTTTCATAAGTCTGAAAAAAAAAAGAAAGAAAGAAAAATAAAGGGAGAAAGTAAAAGAGTACTGAAAAGAGGATTTACTTAAACAGGTAAATATTTTGATAACTTTTAGTTGTACATTAGATTAGGTAGAGTGAGGATAAAGTCACAATCAAGGGATTGTTTTAATGATTTATTTTTAATAAGGGATTTAATTAACAGGAACAGGTGCTAAGATTAGAACACAGGGTGGATAGAAAATTTAAGCTTAGAAATTCCTGAGAAGATTTGGGCCATTTTATACATCATGGAAAACTCAGCCAACACTGGAAGCCTGAAATTCTAGGGTAATTCAACAAAAGGTACGCTGTATATTCTTAGTACAGTCACTTCTTCTTCTAGCGTTTGCCAGTACAGTCACTGAATGCAACTCAGAAATGAATATATCGAGGTGCCCGGTAGCCTAGGATATCATATTGCTGTGACAGTCAGCCACTGAAAAAGGAAGTTAACCAGAGTGAAGTCTGAGAAGGGATTTCTAACTTCATTAGAAGTGGATTGACAAGGGAGTTGGGTGGTAGTGCAGCGAGTTAAGAGCAGGTTGAGCAAAGCACAAGGACTGGCGGAAGGATTCCAGTTCTAGCTCAAGGATCCCCACCTGCCAGGGAGTCAGATTCTGGTTGGAGCACCCGGCTCCCCACATGCCAGGGATTAACTTCACAGGCAATGAAGCAGGTCTGCAGGTGTCTTTCTTTCCCCCTCTGTCTTCCTGTCCTTTCTCCATTTCTCTCTGTCTTATCCAACAACAACAACATCAATAACAACAACAATAAAAAGGGCAACAAAATGCAATAAATAAATAAATAATATTTAAAAAGAAGTGGATTAATAATGTTCTTTCAGCTGGAAAATATTTTCTGTTTGGAAGGAATTTCCCAGAAGAGTAGAGTTCAAGAAAGAATGGAACAGTAAAGCAGACAAAGGGCAAGCCTTTGGGACATTCCAGGACACTGAAGTTCTCTGTGTTGGGATGTTGGGAGATGAGATTTACTCTTTAGCAATAATATCAGGTTTATAGGAGAAATTTGCGGGTTTGAAGGGCCATGAACTCACTCATAGAAGCAGACACTGGGGAAGAAGACATATTGTAATGAAAGAAAATCATTTTTTTTAAAATTTGTATTAGTGATTTAATAATGATCAACAAGTAAGATAACAGGGGTACAAATCCATATTGTTCTGCCACTGGGATTTCATGCCTCACTCCATCTGTTGGAAAATTCCCTATTTTTTTTTTGTCCCTCTGGGAGTATGGGTCAATATTTTTTATGAGGTACAGAAGCTGGGAGTCCTTGCCTCAATAATTGCTTCTCTGATGGAGATGGGCATTCACAGGTTGATCCATACCCGCTAGCCTGTTTCTGTCTTTCCCTAGTAAGGTAATGTTCTGGAGAGATGAGACTTCAGGACACATTGGTGAGGTCCTATGCCCAGGAAAGTTAGGATGGAATCACAATAATGTCTGCAACTTGGTGGCTGAAAGGCAGTAAGATATAAAGCATATATATCGTTTAATAAACAGGAACCCAAAGATAGGAAGAGAGCAGATGAAATTAGGAATCTTCATGTGGGAAGAAGCTAGGAATTCTATTTTGGGCATGTTCCAAAGGATCTATGACTTTAGTAATTTTTGCCTGAGCCTGATAGCTACCATGCAGGTGAAATAAAAGTATTGTCGGGGAAGTTGGTGTCAGAGTTGAGAATAGGCCTAGAAAGCTGGATTAGGGCAGAGAGAACTCCCAAATATAAGTAACTGTTAACCTCACTGATCTGACCTACAGTCAATATCTACTCATATTTAACACAGGAGCCTGTGTAACCTCTGAGTTCCTGTCAGTCTGAGCTCTCAGTCCATGGTCCCAGCTATGAACATTCTAGGCTGCACTTATTTCAGGACCAGTCTTCCTCCAGTAGCATATTAGGTTGATTCAACCTCCTTTCAGAGAGTGGGGCAAACCCTACCATTTCTGCTCTACAGTGAGAGCAAGGTTCAGTAGAGAGGCCCACAAGAGGGTTTATGATGATGCCCCCCCATGGAAGTGACCAGTGATGGTGAATCCCGGGGTTTTAACAGATGCTATAAAGTTAGTTACTTGACTTCAGGATCATGTACATTTAAATCTTGAATCTTTCCAGAGTGTTTAAGAGAAATTAAAATTTGACAGTACCATCTCAATTTTCAGGTACCATATAGCATATACCATTACTTAACTATCACCAATGTGCTTCCTCCATTAGTAACAAATGCAGACAGAACTTGCATTGAATTTTTTTATGTCTCCTCTTTGGAAGATAAGTGAAAAGTTGTACATGACTAGATCACTGAGAATCACAAACTGATTTAAATTCTTTCACATATCAATCCTTGAAAGACTACTCTGTGGTAGAGAGGTAATGAATATTACTGTTTTATTTCCTTGTAAACAGAGGTAAAGAGGAGGTGGCTACATATTCAAAGCCAATTAAAAAAAAAGTTGATATTGAATTTATTAAATTTGTGGAAAATTAAAACAAATGTAATGTAATTCATACATTTAATGTAATGTAAATTCAAACATTTCTCTTTATTTATTTATTTATTTATTTATTTATTTATTTTGCCTCCAGAGTTATCACTGGAGTTTGGTGCCTGCACTATGAATCCACTGCTCCTGGAGGCCATTTTTCCCATTTTGTTGCCCTTGTTTTTGCTGTTGTTGCCATTGTCTCTCTCTCTCTTTCTCTCTTTTTTTTTTAGATAGGACAGAGAAATAAAGAGGGGAGGGGAAGACAGAGGGGGAGAGAAAGACATCTGCAGACCTGCTTCACTGCTTGTGAAGTGACCCCCCTGCAGGTGGGGAGCTGGGGCTCAAACTGGGATTCTTACTCCAGTCCTTGTGCTTCATACTATGTGCGCTTAACCTGCTGCACTACTGCCCCGCCTCCATATATTTGCATTTTAAAAAATAGTGATTTTTGTATAAGTGAAAGAGCATTTACTTTAATTCTATGGTAATGGCATATTAACTCATTTTAAAAACTCTCCTAAGCACTACTGTACTTTTGTTTAATTTACAATTTAGTGAACTAAAATATTTTAAACATTAAAAAAAAGTTGAAAGTGATAAGTTGCGGATAGTTTTATACTATCTCTGACATAATTCAGAAGAAAAAATAAAAATAAAAAAAGGCAGATTCATGCTTTCCAGGCATGCCCCAGGAAGGGAGAATTCTCTTTTTATGTTAATCCACTCTTTGAGCCAAAAGCTGACAGTGCACAGACAACAAAGGGCCTGCAGGGTCTGCTGTCCAAAAATACTCACCATAATTTGTCAGGTTTCACATTCAACATGGCTTTTTACACATCCCTGGCCTCTAAACATAAAAAGATCCTGTTGGTTTCCCTAATTAAATACAGTAAGATCAAAGGTTCACTGGTGTCTATCTACTGTCTCAATGTATTTCAGAACTGAAAGCAAGTGAAAAGTGTGGAGAAATATGTCATAAATTCCAGAGATGTTGTCCTCTTTTTAAATTTAAAAACAAAAAGATAAATAAACGAATCCAAAACAGTCTACGGTGGAGGCTCATACTCCCTTTGTGTTTTCCCTTAATCAGTTAATTCTTTTGACACCAGCATTGGAGGCAATAGGAAGTGCAACAGATAAGGATGCCAGAAGTCTCATTTTTGTAGAAAAACAACAATGTATTAAAAGCCAAAAATACTGCAATGTATTCTTCTAAGTAGAGGCACTACAACAATGCATTTTCATAAGTCAATAACATATCAGAGAAGGCACTGCATTAAAATAACATATGGCTGGTATTGAGTGACTAAACTGTTTTAGACTCATGAGTCTGTCCAGAGATTATTCACAAAGGAAGCACTGTTTGCCGGAAATTCTAACATCAAAAGGATGATCTAATTCTTATTCCTATGGGGTGAGTCAATATTGATTATTCTTAATAAGGAAACAATAAAAAATAGATTTGGGAAAGGTGTCATTCATGCTTGAGGAACTCTTTTTTTTTTTTTTTTTTGCCTCCAGGGTTATTGCTGGGGCTCAGTGCCTGTACCATGAATACACTGTTCCTGGAGGCCATTTTTTTTCCCTTTTGTTGCCCTTGTTGTTGTAGCCTTGTTGTGGTTATTATTGTTGTTGATGATGTTGTTCGTTGTTGGATAGGACAAAGAGAAATGGAGAGAGGAGGGGAAGACAGAGGGGTGTTGTTGTATGCCGTGGAGAAGAGAGAGAGGAGGTCTGGTACGAAGAGGGAACACAAATCTTTATTTGCGCTGGCACCTCAGAGTTGGGTGCTAGAGAAACATGTTGGGCCACGTGGAGGTAGGAAAAATGGCCGCCTCACTCAGTAACCTTTCCTGAATCTGAATACCGAAGTGAAGCGCTGGCAAGAGAACAAGGTGCGGAAGAAGAAGGGCTTTTATAGGAGCAGCTTTCATGAAAATGGGAAGGGGGAGGAGTAACCAAAGCACTCCAGGATAGGATGATAACTCTCATGAGAATGGGAGGGGGGAGGAGTGACCAAAGCACTCCAAATATCCAGGGGAAATAGATAATGCCCTGAGGGCACAAATGGCGAAATAGGCACCCCAGAGAGTGTCCTAACTCTCGCAGGAACTAGCAGTAGCCTGAGGGGACAACATGACAGATGTGACTGCATCTGCACAATTTCCCAGCAGAGGGGGAGAGAAAAATAGACACGTGCAGATCTGCTTCACCGCCTGTGAATCTACTCTCCTGCAGGTGGGGAACCAGGGGCTCTATCGGGATCCTTCTGCAGGTCCTTGTGCTTTGTGCCACGTGCGCTTAACGTGCTGTGCTACCGCTGGACCCCCCAGGACTCTCTTTTGGCTGAATAGAAATTTGACCAACATGTTAAATCCTTCATGATGCTATGCTGAGATCTACTCTATACCTGTATTTCTTTCCAAACAAACACATTTAAGTATTCCAAGACTGTGATGATACAAAGAAAAGTTTTAAGCTTTGAAAATATATTTTATTTAAGAAATATCATACCTAGCATGATATTAAATATAGGTCTACGACATGATTAGGGATCCATTTATTTATGAGAGAACCAGAGCCCTACCCTGGTACATGGAATATTGAGGATGATGGCATTGGGAAACTCATGCTTGCAAGCCCTGTGCTCTACCGCTGCACATTATACTAAACTATGAGATTGATAAATAGTAATGTAAACATTCTTTGGGGGTTCTATATAGAGTTTTTCCATGTGAATTTAAAATATAATAACACATTTCCTGCACAAATAATTATTAGTAAAAGGTTTCCAGGGTTGAAACTTAAATGCCTGTATGCTTTGCTTAGCTATAAAAATTGTTTTCTTCAACATACTCTTTATTAAAATATAATAAAATCTCTTCTGAAATCCAGATGGTGGATGACATGATAAATTAAAGCCTTGCATAAGTGTGAATAGAAAAAAAAAAACAACTTGCTGCTGACATAAATGACATTTATAATATCACATATGTTTTTAAATGAATATAAGATGATCTTGATATTGCAAAAGACCTTTATTCCATAAATGAAACAGCTAACTGAGAAGAAAAAGTGAGACAGTAGTTTGTATTTGTACAGAAATAGTGTATGTTATTTATGCCCAATATTCCAGTTGAAAAAGAACATTTTAATAGTAATGCAAAGTTGACACAAATAGAAATACTAATTATTGACACAAAATAATCCTAATTATTTCTGAATTAGAATCTTATTTTATCCCTATCATACATGAAGTAAACTAATGAAATTTTACCTTAATTCTCCTGCCTTTATTACACTTGTGATTATGTCACAGTCTCCTCACCAACACTATGGAAAGTGCCAGTAAGTGATCATAAGAGTTTATAAAATTCTGAGTTAACACAGACCAAATCTAAGGAACTTCTTCCCACACAACAGCTTTGTTACTTTAGCCATGTTACTGAACAGTTCTAACCCTTGATTTCTTTCCTAATAAACTAGGATTTTGTTAGCTCATAGCATGAATTAATTTGGAATTTTAATCAGTATGATATAAGTAGTATTTACTACAGTTGCTAGCACATACTCAGTTCTCAGGAGAGTGTCAGCTGTCACTTTTACTATTATAGTTCAAAGGTGGTGCAAGCAAAAATATCTATATATTTATAGAAAATTAAGGCCATTTTCTGCCTCAAGCTAAGTCTCCTTTCTTAAGCTGCAACAACTTACTTTGGTCTCTTGAACAGTTGTTGTTCATGCCTGCCTGTGAAGTTGTTAATGACTGCACACCCAACAGATCTCAGCTAGCTGTAACATTTCCAAGAATTGTTTTGTGTTAGAAATGGCCAATAAACCATGTATTGCTTTACAAATATTGAACCTAGGAAAATAATTTTACATCTGCTAAACTCTTATAGAGTGTTGCTGAGGGCCCATGTAATATGTAAATATGGAGGGAATAAACAGAACAACTGTGAGACTCAAGACGTTTTTGAGGACATCATAACAGACTGAAAATTGTTGTGAGATTTGAGAAAAAAAAGGTACAAGAAAAAAATGATATACTTATATTAGGGAGAAATCTGAAACAAAAATCTACAGAGAGCAATGGAAAGTTGGCTGTTTAAACTGCAAAATACTAAAGAGATGATATTCAGATATGTATATATATAAATTCATCTAGTAGCATCTCAGTGGTAGTAATTTTACTTATTGACACTCCTTCTGTTTTAACTCTCTTTTAGAGTTAAAACAGAATTTGTGAGGACATTACTCTAGGCTCTAGGTTAGAGCCCCAGCAGCAGATAGAAGCACCATGGACAGCATACTATACATGCTCATTTTCTTACAAACACTATGAAAAAATTAGACACGAAGGTCACTCAGCATTATCACACACTCCTGAGACCCTGAATTAATGCCTGGTGTTGCATTAGAACAAAACAGAACAAAAACAAATTTTACATATCAATTAATGTCTCAGCAGGACACTGATGGTCTTCAAAATGTTTAAATGGCTTGAGTTTCATAGTCTCCTTGGTGACAGGAAAGTGCAGGTGTCCTTGAGAAACATAAGAAAAGACAGAGAAACACCCAGGACTTAACAACAGCAGGAAACAGTACCACACTCTGAGGTGCAAGACATTGTTTATGTGAACCCAGTCAGAGTTAGATTTGTGGAAGACACAGCTAGCACAAGCCATGGATACCCAGGAAGGGAGTCCTTCCCAGAAAAGTGTTAACTAAACTCAACAGTCTTCCCCCAGTTGTCCTCTCTACTTAATCCAATTTAAAGCCAGAGCACAAGAAATTCCTCACAGCAGTTTCTAAGGTCCAAACTCCCAGGACTCACAACATGGCAGAGGATAAAGAATTACTATGGCTGGGAGTGTTGGGCTGGAGGAGAATAGCGTGAAAAAAGGGTAAACAGAAAATACAAGGCACAGATGAATAAAATGGTTAGATTGCAAATTAAAGTGTTTTCTGAAAAGTATCTGATGACTGATACTATAAAAGAGATTATAAAATGTTTCTTTATGGTTACTGTTTCACTATATGCATGAAATTGTTTCTTCCACTACATTTTAGTTTTAATTATTTTTTTTCAAATTCATACAAATGCATGCAATAAACTGCAATTACAGCTCAATTAAAGTTCTAGTGCAATCAAAGCGCATTGAAAATAAATGGTACAAAACAAATCTTTGGTGTTGTTCTTCATTTGCATTTACGGAGGTTTGGGCTCTTTTAAGTGCCAGTCTGTTGGTAAAAATATATGGGGACAGAAAGCTGTGACATCATCTCCCCAAACAATAACTTGGGTACACCTACATATCAGATGTCAGGCTCAGAAAAAAAAAACAGTATAGTCACAGACCCTTTGGAATATAACTAAAATAAGCCTACTAGCTATCTACAAAACAGAGGACCCCCCCCAACTCTTCATCTGCACTATTCCAGCCTTTAGGTTCATGATTAGTCAAAAATTTGTTTGGATTTATAAATTAACTCTTCTTTCAGCCACCAGGTTCCTGATGCTACCATGATGTCAACCGTACCTCCCTGAGCAGATGACCCACCAATGAGTCCTGGAGCCATATCTCCCCAGAACCCTGCCCCACTAAGGAAAGAGAGAAACAGGCTAGGAGTATGGATTGACCTGCTAACACCCATGTTCAGCAGGGAAGCAATTACAGAAGCTAGACATTCTACCTTCTGTACCCAATAATGGCCCTGAGTCCATAATCTCAGAGCGATAAAGAACAGAAAAGCTATCTAGGAAGCGGATGGGATATAGCATTCTGGTGGTGGGAATTGTATGGAGTTGTACTCCTCCAATCCTTTGGTTTTTGTCAGTGTTTCCCTTTATAAAAAAAAAATATATATATATATATATATATATATATATATATATATATATATATATGGGGATATATTCAACATGCTATGTAGCTCACCCAATAAGTAAGCCACAGGTCATTTGTCAGAGTACTGTAATGAAATGTGTATAAAAACCTGGGATTTAGAAAGGCAACAAGAAATTTAAAAATAAGAGCCAGTAAATGAACATAAAAATAGCAATGCTGAAAAAAAAATCTAATAAAACTTTCCAACCAAAGCAGCAAAGCTTCATGACTATCCTTTAGGTTCTAGCAGGTTAGCATGACATGAGAGGTTAGAGTCAGGGCAGCCTTCAAAGGAATAAAACATTTCCTTGATTCCTTTTCTAATAACGAATCCCAAGTATTGGGCTAAATGATGCTACCATAAAAGAAATCTGCATTACTGGATCTGTTTCTAATAGGCTTCTAATGCAAATGTAGAGGTGCGATTTTAGAATATATTCTGTACACACAAAATGGTCTAAATTGTGTAAAGAACCATAAGTAAAATGATGAATAATGAGGAAACACTTAAAAAGGAAATGACATTTGCATCGTAGGCTTGACAGATATGTAATGATGAGGCAGGAAGAGGAGGAGGCCATTCAAAGAATAGAAAATAGGGCAAGAATAAATTTAGTTGCAGTTTTATATAGATATGTGCATATATATATCACTTATGAGCCACTGAATAACATTATAGTTCTAGAAAGGGAGCTTTAAACGGAAGCTGTGTCCAGTGCAAACAGTTAAAGTTGCAAACATTAGGTAAGTCTAAGTTTGAATGACCTTACTATGGCAGTTTTCTCAGAGCCACTATTTTAACGATTGTGTATTGGGGGAGATAAGAGCTAAGATGTCCCCCCTACCATCATTCTAGATTTGTCATACTTAAGCCAGAGAAAAATTTGAGGAGAAAAGTATTATTTTCAAGAATTTTAAGCTTTATTTAGGAATAGTGAGAAATTGCATTCTGGAGTACACATAGGCAGAAGGAGGGAGAGAGAGAGAGAGACTTGCTTGCCAGTTGTAGCTTTCAGGTTGCCAGTTGCTTGCCAGTTGTAGCTTTCAAGAGAGAAAGAAGACCACAACCATAACATCATTGAATTTTATGAACTTGTAAGGCCTCCCATTCACCTCCTTTCTATGCGTGCACACCCACACATTTTACCACTCCCATTTCCTGTGCAACATTTATTTTCTTCCCCATTAACTAACATGGGGAACATGTGTGCAGATGTGGTGCAGCAAAGTGTTCATGTTTTCAGTTGCTTGCTCTCCCTATCCCTGCCCCTGCATTGACACTGACATTGTCCCACAGCAATAGGGAGGTATCACAGCTATTTTTACAGAACAGTGTGATGAAGAATTTCACATTGGATTAATCAGAGGAAACAAATACAGAATAATACTTTATTACTTGTTGGGCTAGTGTCGCGCGGGAGAGAAATGACCCAGGAACCAAGCTTGTGGTGGCAGGACAATTCCAGTCTTTATTCATGTGAATGCTCCAGAGTCAGGTGCTAGCACACCTGGTTAAGTCACATGGCACCAACCACAATGGCCAGCATCAGCCTCTTGGTCTGCAGGCCAGCCCTCCTCTAGGTCGGGACACAGAAGAGAAAAGCCAGAAATGGAAGTGGCTTGACAATACCATACATGGCTAGGAGAGGGGTGGAGAAAGGTGGGAGGGGTTGGAAATGGTCCCCCCCTCCCCATCCCAGTAACTATTGCTAGGGTCCAGAGGGCAGAAGGAAGACAGATCAAAGGAATGGAATGGTTAAAGGCATTATTAAATTTCTTTAGGATATCCCAAATATTTTTGATACCTATAAATGGATTTCTCTTCCAATTTTCTAGGGAATAAATTTCTCAGATATAAGTGCAGTAATAAAAGTCAGGGAGAGACAAGCGGACATGAGATGATAAAAGTGGAAAGCTTGAAGAAAATAAAACACTTAAGAACATGACCTGTTGGAAGCCAGGAAAGTGTAGAGATTTTCAGCAGAGCAAGGGACTTGTTAATGAAAGATAGAGGTGAAGAAGGAAATGTAATGTAACCCAAGAGTCACTAATGTGAGAAATTCAGGTCTTCAGTCTGCTAAGATATTTAGACTTAGAACAAAACTACTAGAGCAAATATAAGGGGGAAAAAAAACAATCTCATTTCCCCCTGCTTTTCTCTGAGGAATAAAAAGAAAGGAAGGAAGGAAAAAAACTGATTGGTTTCATTCTTACTTCTGACTAATTTTCTGCTTGCTTCTTAATTTCTGCAAGTTCCATTCTTTACCAAATTGTCCTTTTTGGGGGGATGCATGCCAATCACTTACATAAGAATAAGTATGTAGGAGGCTTTATTGAAGTGTTGGAGTAACTGGAAGAAAAAAAAAAGTAGAACAGCAGAAGGAAGGTATTACAATGAACTAATAGTAACCCTTGTGAGTAATAGACAAAACTTGGGAAAGAAAATAAAATGAAAATATTGTGATCGAAAATAGAACTTCATTGTAATCTCATTTAATAGTAGGCAAATGCACAGAACAGGACTAGGTAGTGTAATAGTTTATTGTGTTTGATTATGCTTAGTGAGGGTAAGGAGTGAAAGACAACTACAAGATTGTTTCACTCATAAGTGGAATATAGAGAATTGAAACATAACCTCCCCCCCCAAAAAAAGTAGCCTAACTGCAAGACTTTATGAAATCTATAGTGGTTATCACTGGAGGGCTGGGGACAAAAAAATTTGGTGACAGTTATGATGTGGAATTGCATAATTGTATATTATTAAGTAAACTTCTATTTAAAATGAAAAGGGAGACTATATCAATCTCCAATTCAAGGGCAAATGGAAGGGCAAATCCATAGGAAATATTGTCTTCTGTACATAGATAAACTATAAGTTGAATAGATTAAGTCAATATATATTGACTCCCTCACAAATTCCACTCCTCACCCCCATTTAATCTCCTGGGTGTAACTGCTTTCTTTCTTTTTTAAATTTATTTTTACTATTGGATATTTATTTAATTATTGGATATTATTTACTATTTATATTTATTTATTTTTACTATTGGATTTTTACTATATATATAGTGATAAATTGAGAGAGGAGGAGGAGATAGAGAGGGAGAGAGACAGAGAGACATCTGCAGCTCTGCTTTACCACTTGTGAAGCTTTCCCCCTGCAAGTAGGGACCAAGGGCTTGAACCCAGGTCCTTGTGCACTGTAGTGTGTGCATGCTTAACCAGTTATGCCACCACCTGGCCCCTATAACTATTTTCCAAAGGAACTGGAAGATTTGGTTCTTACTATGGCAATCAGGTGGGTAAGAAACAATTCTGGAGAGTCTATTATTATAATAATTTTTTGTCTCTATATCTTGCCTTATTATATGGAAAATAACTGTCTTTCTTCTATTTTGCTTGAATTCTAGTCCTGCTACTGCCACAATCTCTTCAACCTTCTTACTTATATGAATAAGTTTGAGTATCTTTTTACTGCAATGTGCAAAGTAATTTGCTTTATTTTATCTCACTTCTTCCTTCTGGACAAAGCCTTAAAGATTTAGTATCTATAGCAAAAAAGACCACCTGCAATTTTCCCTAGCAAAGAGTATATGCCAAAATGAATTATTTTGTTTCTCCTTTAGGGAGCAGAAATTAAGATGGCTGAGTTCTAAAGAGTGATTTCTTTCTCTCTGCTATCACAGATAAGGAGCTGAACGTACAAGACTAAATGCTACCATAAGAAATTTGCACATTAGGCACTAGGTTAAATAGAGCCTTGGGATATTTCCATCAAAGGAAAGAACTTTCTGCTATAGAAGGGAAATAAAGGAGGCTTTAAGATGTAGGATGAGTTGTAATGGGATATGGGGTAGAGGACAGTGGCACATCTGGCTGAGCATACACCTTCCCATGTGCAAGGACCAGGTTCAAGTCTTTTTTCCCCACTTATACTGGGGGGAAAGCTTCATGAGTGGTGAAGCAGATTTGCAGATGTCTATTTTTTCTCTCTTCCTATGTCTCCCTTCCCTCTCAATTTCTCTCTGTCCTATATAATAAAAAAAGTAAAGTAAAAAAGATAAGAAAAAATGGCCACTGGCCACTGGTAGTGGTGGGTTCAAAGTGCTAGCACCAAGACCCAGTGATAACCCTGTGTGTGTGTGTGTGTGTGTGTGTGAGAGAGAGAGAGAGAGAGAAGGTGGAAGGAAAGAAGGAAGGTGTATTCTAACAGAATTCCCATACAATAAAGTATGACTGAAAAAAAAGAAAAAAAACTCGAGTCTTCTGTCCTGAAATTAATTTAAAACATTACATTTCCCTCAAGTTTGTCAATATAATAAGAATTAATATCAAGCAAATGCTATTCTCAAGAAGATACAACCAGATTAAACTTAGTTAAATTATGGAAGTCTTAAATTGACTTAAGTAAAAGATGTGACACAGACAACCAGGGTCAGGGGCATCTATCTAAAGAAGCAATATGGGCATCAGTGTGACAATGACTGCCACATGCCTTGGGCATCTTAAACAGGTTTGTTTAGGTGGGATATGAAAGGGGCAAGGCAAGAGGAAGGAATGTAAGTGCAGATGCTAATGGGCACTAAAACACACCCAAAGGGATTTCAGCTTGTTGGAAAAAGAATCAGTGAGTCTAATTTAAAATTATAAAAAAATATTAAATTAGTGCAAACATATTTGAAGTATAACAGGACTGATCCACCTATGAAGAATCTGGAATCAAATCAGCTTATAAATATAAATCTTTCTGATTGACCAACTTATGCAGATTGAGAACTGCAGGAATTTCTGTCATTACCCCATGTGTCTTAACATTTGATCTCAACAACAGCCTAAATTAAGCCCCATCTGTCCTAAAAATCTTGGTCTGCATGGATAGTACATCAAAGCCATTATCATAGTTACAACAAAAAGCTCTAAAACAAAATATGAAACACTAGAAAACAACAGATGTAACTAACTATGAAATGCATTCTAATATAAACAATTTATTTATTTTTAATATTTTATTAAGGGAAGTTCATGATTTACAGTGCAGTTGTTGACACATGGGTATAATTTCTCTTCTCTCTGTGAAAATTCTATGTAGAACACCTTCAAATTGGGTCTTTTCTCATCGTCATGCAGTAGGACCCCAAGTTTTTCTTCACCACCTTCCCCTCTCTTCTTCCCCAGCATACATTTCTTTGATGTAATATACCACCCCCAGTACACATTTTTTTTTGTATGTGTTTTCCCTTTGTCCTTTCTGCATGTAAGTAATAGTATTCAATATTTCCCTTTCTCTTCTAGGCTTATCTTACTTCACATGAGATTTCAAGTTTCATCCAAGATGAGGCAAAGAAGCTGACTTCATCACAGCTGAGTAGTATCCCATTGTGTGTATATAGCAGAGATTTCTTAGCCACTCATCTGTCATTGGATAGCTGGGTTGCTTTCAGATTTTGGCTATTACAAGTAAATTTATAGTTTTGTTTTTTTTTTTAATTTTACAGCTTAAAAGGGAAAGTTAACTTCTGAGTGAGAATATGGTGAAGTTCAAGTATACTGGGCAGATTGGGTACTTCTTTTTTTTTTTAATAATTTATTTCTTTATTGGGGAATTAATGCTTTATATTCAACAGTAAATACAATAGTTTGTACATGCATAACATTCCCCAGATTCCCATTTAATAATACAACCCCCACTATTTCATTCATCATTTTTCATGGACCTGTATTCTCCCCACCCACCCACCCCAGAGTCTTTTACTTTGGTGTAATACTCCAATTCCATTTCAGGTTCGACTTGTGTTTTCTTTTCTCATCTTGTTTTTCAACTTCAGCCTGAGAGTGAGATCATCCTGTATTCATCCTTCTGTTTCTGACTTATTTCACTCAACATGATTTTTTCAAGGTCCATCCAAGATCAGCTGAAAACGGTGAAGTCACCATTTTTCACAGCTGAGTAGTATTCCATTGTGTATATATACCACAACTTGCTCAGCCACTCATCTGTTGTTGGACACCTGGGTTGCTTCCAGGTTTTGGCTATTACAAATTGTGCTGCCAAGAACATATGTGTATACAGATCTTTTTGGATGGATGTGTTGGGTTCCTTAGGATATATACCCAGGAGCGGAATTGCAGGGTCGTAGGGTAAGTCCATTTCTAGCCTTCTGAGAGTTGTCCAGACTGTTCTCCACAGAGGTTGGACCAATTGACATTCCCACCAGCAGTGCAGGAGGGTTCCTTTGACTCCACACCCTCTCCAGCATTTGCTGCTGTTACCCTTTCTGATGTATGACATTCTCACAGGAGTGAAGTGATATCTCATTGTTGTCTTGATTTGCATTTCTCTGACAATCAGAGACTTGGAGCATTTTTTCATGTGTTTCTCGGCCTTTTGGATCTCTTCTGTGGTGAATATTCTGTCCAAGTCCTCCCCCCATTTTTGGATGGGGTTATTTGTTGTCTTGTTGTTGAGTCTGGCAAGCTCTTTATATATATTGGTTATTAAACTCTTATCTGATGTATGGCATGTAAAGATCTTCTCCCATTCTGTGAGGGGTCTCTTGGTTTGGGTAGTGGTTTCTTTTGCTGTGAAGAAGCTTTTTAATTTGATGTAGTCCCATAGGTTTATACTTGCCTTAGTCTTCCTTGTAATTGGGTTTGTTTCATTGAAAATGTCTTTAAAATTTATGCGGAAAAGAGATCTGCCAATATTTTCCTCTAAGTATCTGATAGTTTCTGGTCTAACATCCAAGTCCTTGATCCACTTGGAATTTACTTTTGTATTTGGTGAAATACAATGATTCAGTTTCATTCTTCTGCATGTTTCAACCCATTGTTTCCAACACCATTTGTTGAAGAGACTCTGCTTTCCCCATGTAATAGTCTGGGCCCCTTTGTCAAAGACTAGATGTCCATACATGTGAGGCCTCATTTCTGGGCTCTCAATTCTATTCCACTGGTCAGTGTGTCTGTTCATGTTCCAGTACCAAACAGTTTTGATGACAATGGCCCTATAATACAGTTTGAGATCTGGGAGTGTGATGCCTCCGGTTCTGTTCTTTTTTCTCAAGATTGTTTTGGCAATTCTAGGTCTTTTCTGGTTCCAGATAAGCATTTGTAGCATTTTTTTCTATTCTCCTAAAAAATGTGCTTGGGATCTTGATGGGGATAGCATTTAATTTGTAGATGGCTCTGGGTAATATATTCATTTTGATGATGTTAATTCTTCCAATCCATGAACATGGAATATCTTTCCACTTCTTTTTGTCTTTTTCAATTTCTTTGAGTAGTGACTCATAATTTTCAGTATACAAGTCTTACACTTCTTTGGTTAGGTATACTCCTAGATGTTTTATTGTTTTTGTTGCTATAGAAAAAGGAACTGATTTCTGGATTTCATGAACAGGCCCATCACAGCTAATGAAATTGAAACAGTTATCAAAAATCTTCCCAAAAATAAAAGTCCTGGACCAGATGGTTTTTCAAATGAATTCTACAAAACATTCAAAGAAGAACTAATACCTCTACTTTTAAAAGTCTTCCAGAAGATTGAAGACAGTGGAATACTCCCTGCTAGCTTCTATGAAGCCAATATCACCCTGATACCAAAAGCAGACAGGGACACAACCAAAAAAGAAAACTACAGACCAATATCTCTGATGAACATAGATGCAAAAATATTGAACAAAATTCTAGCCAACCGGATACAGCAGTATATCAAAAAAATTGTTCATCATGACTAAGTGGGGTTTATCCCAGGCATGCAAGGTTGGTTTAATATATGTAAATCAATCAATGTGATCCACCACATCAAAAAAAGCAAGACCAAAAACCACATGGTCATATCAATACATGCAGAGAAAGCCTTTGACAAAATACAACATCCCTTTATGATCAAAACACTACAAAAAATGGGAATAGATGGAAAATTCCTGAGGATAGTGGAGTCTATATATAGCAAACCTATAGCCAACATCATACTCAATGGTGAAAAACTGGAAGCATTTCCCCTCAGATCAGGTGCTAGACAGGGCTGCCCACTATCACCATTACTATTCAACATAGTGTTGGAAGTTCTTGGCATAGCAATCAGGCAGGAGCAAGGAATTAAAGGGATACAGATTGGAAGAGAAGAAGTCAAACTCTCCTTATTTGCAGATGACATGATAGTATACATGGAAAAACCTAAGGAATCCAGCAAGAAGCTTTTGGAAATCTTCAGGCAATACAGTAAGGTGTCAGGCTATAAAATTAACATTCAAAAGTCAGTGGCATTCCTCTATGCAAACACTAAGTTAGAAGATTGGGTACTTCTAATGCTTTGTAGATTGTTGTTGTTTGCTAACCGGAAGAATTAAAAGCTTATAGCCATAGCTGGCAAAGCTGCTCACTCAGATAATACACTTTCTTTGCTGTGTATACATCTTGGGTTTGAGTCCATCCACTACCACACCGAAGGAAGTTTTGGAGTTGTGGCATTCTTCCCCTTTCTCTCTCATTTTCTATCTATAAAAGTCATCTTGGAGTGGTATTGCCATCATCTGATGGCAATAATAAATTAGATAAACAAATAAATAACTTCTTTTTTTAAAATTTTTTACTTAAGAAAGGATTAGTGAACAAAAACATAAGGTAGGAGGGGTACAACTCCACACAATTCCCACCACCCAATCCCCATAACCCACCTGCTCCCATGGTAGCTTTCCCATTCTCTAGCCCTCTGGGAGCATGGACCCAGGGTCCTTGAGGGTTGCAGAAGGTAGAAGGTCTGGCTTCTGTAATTGCTTCCCCGCTGAACATGGGCGTTGACTGGTCGGTCCATACCCCCAGTCTGCCTCTCTCTTTCCCTAGTAAGGTGTGTCTCTGGGGAAGCTGAGCTCCAGGACACATTGGTGGGGTCTTCAATCCAGGGAAGCCTAGCCAGCATCCTGGTGGCATCTGGAACCTGGTGATTGAAAAGAGAGTTAACATATGAAGCCAAACAATTTGTTGAGCAATCATGGATCCCAAGTTTGGAATAGTGGAGAGGAAGTGTTAGGGAGGTACTCACTGCAAACTCTAGTGTACTTCTGCTTTCAGGTATATATTTTGCAGTAGTTTATGGATACGTGTGCACATAAGCTCTCTCTCACAGAAACTGGTGTATCTCTAGGTTATGGGACTTTGTTAGAAAGTGAACTACCTGAGATGAAATTAGAGTGTACTATAAAAGGAAAGGTCTCACCCGAGTAATGAAGCTGAAGGGTTGTCATTCCACACGTGAAGTCTCTGGATACAGTCTGAGGTGAAGCATGTTGAGGTGGCAATCGTTGCTTTGGTTAGGTTGTGATCGGCGGATGCAATATTATTTGGTTTGGATTGGGAGATGCATACGGGAAAGTGGGCCCTATCCAAGGGTTCCAGGACTGGGGGAAGTAGGAGCTCTATAGTGAAGATGTGAGGTTCCTGCTGTCTTAGGATTCAAAAAGACAATCGATAGTTAATATTATCATCACATTATTTGTTAATTGGGTTAACTTTGAAAAGTACCTTTGTTATGGTTTGCTGTACAGTACCCAGTATCTTGTATATAGCTGTGCTATTGGATGCTTCTAATCTACTTGGTCTAGGCTTTTGAGAGAGTCCGCATATCAAATACATCTTGGAGTGGTATTGCCATCATCTGATGGCAATAATAAATTAGATAAACAAATAAATAACTTCTTAAAAGGTTCATACTCAGAGCAAAATTTTCCCCTTTGGTTGCCCTTGTTTTTATTGTTGTTGTTGTAGTTATTATTGTTGTTGTTATTGATGTTGTCGTTCTTGGACAGGACAGAGAGAGTAATGGAGAGAGGCGGAGAAGACAGAAAGGGGGAGAGAAAGATAGACAACTGCAGACCTGTTTCACTGCCTATGAAGTGACTCCCCTGCAGGTGGGGAGCCTGGGGCTCCAATCCGGATCCTTAAGCCAGTCCTTGTGCTTTGCTCCACATGCGCTTAACTGTCTGTGCTACTGTCTGACCCCCTCAGAGTGAATTTTTAAAGCTTTATATATTGGGGGCAGGCTGTGGCATACCAGGTACAACACACATATTGCCAACTGCAAATACCTGGGTTCCAACCCCCACTCCCTGCTTGCAGGGGAATGCTTCATGAGCAGTGTAAATCTTTCTCTCCCTCTATCTTCCCTCCATTCTCAGTTTCTCTCTGCTCTATCCAGTTAAAAAAAAAAAAAGTAGAAAAAAAAATGGCCACAGGGAGCAGTGCTGTTACAGAGCCCAGGGTCAACCCTGGTGGCAATTTAAATTAATAATAAGCTTTATATATCTATGATCTACTCCTGCTTGTACTAATTCTTCCCATTTGAAAATTTATCATAGTAGACATATATCAGTTATATGTCAGTTTCATGAGTATGTATCTAAATAGTAAAATAATGATACCATGCACAGATTGCTAGAAATGTCCCTGAAAAAAAAATAACCACAAACTACTTATAAAGCTTAACATTAAAAATAGATAAAATTCTATCCTGATTTTTTAATTTTTGACTCTTATTAAAATATTTTATTTATCTATTTATTTAGGTATTTTCCTTTTTGTAGCCCTTGCTTTTTTTTTTTTCATCATCGTTGTAATTATTGTTGTTGTAGGATAGGACAGAAAAAAATGGAGAGAGGAGGGGAAGAAAGAGAGGAGAGAAAGACACCTGCAGACCGCTTCACCACCTGTGACGCCTCTGCAGGTAGGTAGCTGGGGGCTCAAGAACCGGGATCCCTGCTCCTTCTTTGCACAATGTGCCCTTAACCCGCTGTGCTACCGCCCAACCCCCTATTTTTATTTATTTTTTATATTTATTTATTTATTTTCCCTATTGTTGCCCTTGCTTTTTTATTGTTGTTGTTGTTGTTGATGTCGTTGTTGTTGGATAGGACAGAGAGAAATGGAGAGAAGAGAGGAAGACAGAGAGGGGGAGAGAAAGACACCTGGAGGTTCACTGCGAGTGAAGCTACTCCTCTGCAGGTGGCTAGAATCAGGATCCATACACCGGACCTTGAGCTTTGCACCAAGTACGCTTAACCCGGGCGCTACCCCGAGAGTCCCCAACCCCCTATTTTTGACACATATATAGAGTGTAGGTGTTTACCTACACTAAAGAAATCCCTCAAACCATGTATGTTAATTTCTTCATGAACTTTCATTCTGTGGCTGGATAATCAGCATTTTGCCTTTAAAACATCCAAAATACTGTAAGCATGTAGAAAGCAAAGGAACAGATCTAGAATTTTCTTTTGTGTCCATGAAGTTTAGTTCCCTTATTTTGAGACCTAAGTTCAGTAATATTAAAACACGTTAGTGGATGTATATATATTTTTTCCTTTTTTACCCTGTTTCCTCCTTCCTTCTTTTTTTTTTGTCCCTTTTTTTTTATTCAAGATTTTGATATAAGAAGCTAATGTTCCCAAGAAGTATGCATTGGTGTTTCACAATGAATTACAAATTGTCTGACAGATTATGTATTGCACACATTCAAAATTTACGTTTGTAATTATAGTTGAAGCCATATGTACAGGCTCTCTCTTTTCTCTCTCTCTCTGAAAGCTTCTACATTTAGAAATTATTTTGCCAGTCTGGGAGTTGGCACAATCACTAGTACATTTGCTCTGACACTGGATTTAATCCTAGCACTACAGGAGCAGAGAGCATCTCTCCCTTTCACTCTCTCTCTCTCTCTCTGTCTCTCTCTCTTGATCATTAAATAGAAAAATAAATAATAAAAATAATATTACACTTCAGAATGATAATTTGCATCTCCCACCAAAAAATGTCTAACAACTGTAGCAATGACCATCTCCTCTGAGTAACATATTGAATCGTTTAAGCTAGTCTTATTATTCCAGTCTAGTTTATTCGGCAATTATCAGTGAGGTTCTTATTTATGTGGATATTTAAAATATGTAGCTTTGCCTTAAATTTTACATATTCTTACTTTTCACACTTTTATTACACTTATAAGATTTTATGGATAATATCCACCATCACCAAACAGCTCAGTGTTAAAAATTCATCTTTCTGACTTTCTCACATCAGTCTATGAGTTTAATACTTAAGCAATAATATAGTTATCATAAACAAAATTCTTTTTTCAGAATGGAATTTATTTTAATATTTAATAGGCTAATTTGCTGTTCTTAGACTGAACACAGTTTAAAGAGTATATGTTAACAGCATCAGAAATAATGACAGACATAGATAATCTCTTCCTTGAGTCGGGCAGTAGCACAGCTGGTTAAGAATACCTGGTGTAAAGCACAAGGACCCGCATGAGGATCCTGGTTTGAGCACCAGTTCCCTACCTGCATGGGTGTCGCTTCACAGACAGTGAAGCAGGTCTGCAGGTATCTACCTTTCTCTCCCCCTTTGTCGTCCCCTCTTCTCTCCATTTCTCTCTGTCCTATCCAACAATGATGACATCAACAACAATAATAACTACAACAACAATAAAAACAAGGGCAACAAAAAGGAAATAAATAAAATTAAAAAATAAAATAAAATCTCTCACAAAACATGTTAAAATGAACCAACAAAAATGAAGCAATAGGAATATTGTAACATAACCACATGTAGATAGTTTCTCCATGACCATAACAATATATTACTTGAATATCAGATTTCTATCACTGGGATAGTTTAAACTAGTGTCCCTTTGACACATCTTACATACTACAAAGTGTTCACTTACCTACTGGTTCATTTTAACATGCTTTGGAAAATAATCATTACCATTCAATGTTAAATCAGTGTACTTAAATCAGTGCACATCCTCTTACTAAAATTTTTATACAGGTATTATAGCTAAAAATATGCACTAAAATGTTCAAAGAAACCTTGTTAAGAAAAGCTAGAGATGACATTGGATGAAAAAGAAGAAGACAAGAAGAAAGAGGAGGAGGAGGAGAATAAATAGAAAAGAAGAAAGCTAGAGTTATCTTCACAGCTAAATGGTTAAATTAATTACAACATATTTATATGTCATATTTAAGCTCAGTAATAGAAAATGATCAAAGTATAAACACTAAAAACATCTAGCGTAAATTTCCTGAGCATCTTAAATGGAAGAAAAATTAATACATAGTATAATATGACTAAGTAATTTCATTAATGTAAGTCAAATATAATGCTAAAAGTTAGGATTCTTCACACTTTGTAATTGAATAAGTGAGGTAGGAATTAAAAAGTGTGTATGTGTTTGTGTGTGTGTGTGTGTGTGTGTGTGTGTGTGTACATGCAGAAAGCAGGGGCATAGCAACCTCCTAGAGCAGACACTCACAACCCAGGCTTGGGTATCTGGCCACCACATAGGTGTACCAGCATGGAGGAAGTTTCATGAGCAGTGGAGTAGTGGTATAGTGTTTATTCTCCTCTTTTTATCTCTCCTGCTTCTCTGCTTCTATCTCCCTGATTCTCACCTTATATCTAAAAAAAAAAAAGAGAGAGAAAAAAATAGTCCACTAGGAGTATATAATTGTATAGGAGTGGAACTCCATTGATAACCCCTGTGGAAAAGCACAAAGAGTGTGAAGGAAACAATCAGGTTCTGCAAATTTTCTCCACTCAATAGCAGTTTCTTAGGTAGATTTGCTCATGGCAGTGCAATACATGGGGCACATATAATTTGTTTACAAAGAGATTATCTAGAAAAATGTTGGAATTTGTGCAGAAGTAAAGAATTTTCAGACTACTAATCACAATATGTACACAGAAGAAAATGCTGTTTTGAGACAAAAGGTATGCAAACTACAAAAAAATTCAACATTAAGTGGATCACAGCATTTAAACTAAGAAGATTTAATAATATTAAACAAAAATGATAGGTGTTAATATTGTCATGGAGACAAAAGATCTAATTAACAAGACAGAGGGGGTATTTATAGCTGGTAAAGTAGCTCATATACAGAAACAAAATACATCAGAAATAACGTGTTTATGATTAACAGGATATTTAGAAAAGAATATTAGTGCTGGGGAGACTTCTGGAGACGGAGCTACGAGCAGCAGTAGATTGCTTTCTCTCCTCTCCTCTCCTCTCCTCTCCTCTCCTCTCCTCTCCTCTCCTCTCCTCTCCTCTCCTGGATCAACTAGGAATACCAAAGGAGACTACCCGGGACTGAAACAAGACGGGACTAGAATGACCACAGGAACCCACTAAATCACCAGTGAGTACAAACACATGTGGCTGGTGACAGAGAGGAGAGAGGAGAGAGGAGTGTAAGGAGAGATTAGTAACTGCTAACAATCCTGCAGTTTATCAATTGAGACACCACCTCCAGTCTGCTCCACCAACAAGGGGACAGATGAAGGGAGGAGAGGATGCCCCAGAGTCTCACCAAGTTCAACTCTGAGTCTCCATTGCTACTACCCTCAGAATCTAGAGCAGCGACAGGGAGGGACACCAAGGGACAGAGATCTAACCAGGAAACTCAGGAGAACACCTATACCTCGGTGGCATAGCTGAGGGGCTGTGAAAGTCTCTTTGCATAACCACTGGATTATCTCTGCCACACCCTGCTTTATCTCTTGGTCAGGAGTCAATGATTAAGCTGAAGCCTATTGATAGTTTAAAAGCCCTCAGGCTCCCATAGCCTACAGGGAAGAAAGAAAAAAAAAGAGAGAGGCTTTTAAATCACTGAGCTCCAACTCAGGGATTAAAATACTATTGAAACAACTGTTAACTTCCACCACTGTGAACCCTTTAATTAACTTACTTAGACACAAGTCAATCCAGGCAATAGTGATCAGTAATTTGAAAAGTACTGATAAAGGGAATTCATAACATAATATATAAAATGGTTAAAACAACAAGAAGAAATATTGGAGAATCGAACCAGGACAACAGCACAGCTAAAAGTTCTCCAGAGGGTGAAGCACAAAATAACGAGTTCAACAGCCAAACATTAGCTAAGGAAATAATAACAGGAGTGAGTAAAGAATTTGAAAAATTTGTAATCAGAAATATACGAACAACAAATGAGACTATGGAAGAAAATACTAATTATCTAATGGTTTTAAGAGAGCTGAAAGCTGAAATCACTGAGCTAAGAATGCAACTAGCTGAACAAGCTAAAACAGTATCAGAACAGGGAAGCAAAATAGATGAACTCCAGAAAACAGTAGAGGGCAGAGAGAATAGAATCAATGAAGCTGAAGACAGAATTAGCAAGATTGAGGATGAATTAGAGACAACTAAAAAAGAAGTAAGAAATCTCAAAAATAGATTAATAGATGCTGAAAACAACAACAGAGTCCTATGGGATGACTTCAAAAGAAACAATATACACATTATTGGCATACCAGAGGAAGAAAGAGGAGAGGAAGAAAGCATTTTCCAGGCCATAATAGCTGAAAACTTATCTAGTCTAGACAACATCAAAGACATAAAAATTCAAGAAGCCCAGAGGGTCCCAAAAAGAATTAACGCAGGATCAGTCAATCAAGAGGACTTAACAATTATTAACATCTAGTGGTCTGGGAGGTGGCGCAGTGGATAAAGCATCGGCCTCTCAAGCATGAGGTCCTGAGTTCAATCCCCGGTAGCACATGTACCAGAGTGATGTCTGGTTCTTTCTCTCTCTCCTCCTATCTTTCTCATTAATAAATAAATAAAAAAAAAAAAAAACATCTATGCACCCAATGAGAAGTCATCTAAATACATAAAACTTCTACTGAAAGAGCTACAGCAATATATTAACAGCAGCACAATCATAGTAGGGGAATTCAACACCCCACTCTCTCAACTTGACAGATCTTCCAGGCAGAAAATCAATAAAGACATAAGGGAGCTAAATGAAGAGATAAACTGGAACTATTGGACATTTTCAGAGTGATTCATCCCAAAAAACTGGAATACACATTTTACTCAAATCCACATGGGTCATTCTCAAGGATAGACCATATATTAGGCCACAAAGACAGCATCAGCCAATTCAAGAGCATTGAAATCATCCCAAGCATCTTCTCAGACCACAGTGAAATTAAACTAACACTTAACAATCAATAAAAGATTAGTAACAGCCCCAAAATGTGGAAGCTCAATAGTACACTTCTTAACAACTTCTGGGTCAAAAAGGAAATAAAGGAAGAAATAAAAATGTTTCGAGAATTCAATGAAAATGAAGACACAAGCTATCAAAATATTTGGGACACAGCTAAAGCAGTACTAAGAGGGAAGTTCATAGCTATACAAGCACACATTAGGAAACAAGAAAAAGTACAAATAAACAGCCTGATTGCACATCTTAAAGACCTAGAAGAAGAACAACAAATGAACCCTAAAGCAACTAGAAGGACAGAAATCACTAAAGTTAGGGCAGAAATAAATAACATTGAGAATAAGAAAAACATACAAAAGATCAATGAAAGTAAATGTTGGTTCTTCGAAAGGGTAAACAAAATCTACAAACCTTTAGCCAGACTCACAAAACAAAAAAGGGAGAAGAACCAAATAAATCGGATAGTAAATGAAAGAGGAGATATCACAACAGACACCACAGAAACTCAACATATCATGTGAGGCTTCTATGAACAACTATATGCCACCAAGCTAGAGAACCTGGAAGAAATGGACGATTTCCTAGATACCTACCAACTTCCAAAACTAAGTAAAGAGGAAGTGGATAACATGAACAGTCCCATCACAGCTAATGAAATTGAAATAGTTATCAAAAATCTCCCCAAAAATAAAAGTCCTGGACCAGATGGTTTTACAAATGAATTCTACAAAACCTTCAAAGAAGAACTAATACCTCTACTTTTAAAAGTCTTCCAGAAGATTGAAGACACTGGAATACTTCATGCCAGCCTCTATGAAGCCAACATCACCCTGATACCAAAAGCAGACAGGGACACAACCAAAAAAGAAAACTACAGACCAATATCTCTGATGAACATAGATGCGAAAATATTGAACAAAATTCTAGCCAACCAGATACAGCAGTATATAAAAAAAATTGTTCATCATGACCAAGTGGGGTTTATCCCAAGCATGCAAGGTTGGTTTAATATATGTAAATCAATCAATATGATCCACCACATCAACAAAAGCAAGATCAAAAACCACATGGTTATATCAATAGATACAGAGAAAGCCTTTGACAAAATACAACATCCGTTTATGATCAAAACACTACAAAAATGGGAGTAGATGGAAAATTCCTGAGGATAGTGGAGTCTATATATAGCAAACCTACATCCAACATCATACTCAATGGTGAAAAACTGGAAGCATTTCCACTCAGATCAGGTACTAGACAGGGCTGCCCACTATCACCGTTTCTATTCAACATAGTGTTGGAAGTTCTTGCCATTGCAATCAGGCAGGAGCAAGGAATTAAAGGGATACAGATTGGAAGAGAAGTCTCTCCCTATTTGCAGATGACATGATAGTATACACAGAAAAACCTAAGGAATCCAGCAAGAAGCTTTTGGAAATCATCAGGCAATACAGTAAGGTGTCAGGCTATAAAATTAACATTCAAAAGGCAGTGGCATTCCTCTATGCAAACACTAAGTTAGAAGAAATTGAAATCCAGAAATCAATAACTTTTACTATAGCAACAAAAACAATAAAATATCTAGGAGTAAATCTAACCAAAGAAGTGAAAGACTTATATACTGAAAATTATGAGTCACTACTCAAGGAAATTGAAAAAGACAAAGAAGTGGAAAGATATTCCATGTTCATGGGTTGGAAGAATTAACATCATCAAAATGAATATATTACCCAGAGCCATCTACAAATTTAATTCTATCCCCATCAAGATCCCAAGCACATTTTTTAGGAGAATAGAACAAATGCTACAAATATTTATATAGAACCAGAAAAGTCCTAGAATTGCCAAAACAATCTTGAGGAAAAAGAACAGAACCGGAGGCATCACATTCCCAGATTTCAAACTGTATTATAGGGCCATTGTCATCAAAACTGCTTGGTACTGGAACATGAATAGACACATTGACCAGTGGAATAGAATTGAGAGTCCAAAAATGAGGCCCCACATCTATGGACATATAATCTTTGATAAAGGTGCCCAGACTATTAAATGAGGAAAGCAGAGTCTCTTCAACAAATGGTGTTGGAAACAGTGGGTTGAAACATGCAGAAGAATGAAACTGAATCACTGTATTTCACCAAATACAAAAGTAAATTCCAAGTGGATTAAGGACTCGGATGTTAGACCAGAAACTATCAGATACTTAGAGAAAAATATTGGCAGATCTCTTTTCCCCATAAATTTTAAAGACATTTTTTTTTGTTGTTTATGTTTTTATTTATTTATTTATATTTTTTTATTAATTTTTTTTATTTAAGAAAGGATTAATTAACAAAACCATAGGGTAGGAGGGGTACAACTCCACACAATTCCCACCGCCCAATCTCCATATCCCACCCCCTCCCCAGTAGCTTTCCCATTTTCTATCCCTCTGGGAGCATGGACCCAGGGTCATTGAGGGTTGCAGAAGGTAGAAGGTCTGGCTTCTGTAATTGCTTCCCCGCTGAACATGGGCGTTGACTGGTCTGCCTCTCTCTTTCCCTAGTAGGGTGGGGCTCTGGGGAAGCTGAGCTCCAGGACACATTGGTGGGGTCTTCAGTCCAGGGAAGCCTGGCAGGCATCCTGGTGGCATCTGGAACCTGATGACTGAAAAGAGTTAACATACAAAGCCAAACAAATTGTTGAGCAATCATGAACCCAAAGCTTGGAATAGTGGAGAGGAAGTGTTAGGGAGGGTACTCACTGCAAACTCTAGTGTACTTCTGCTTTCTTACTTTGGTGCCATACTCCAAACACAAAACACAAGACGAACCTGAAATGGAATTGGAGTATTACACCAAAGTAAAAGACTCTGGGGTGGGTGGGTAGGTGGGGAGAATACAGGTCCATGAAAAATGATGAATGAAATAGTGGGGGTTGTATTGTTAAATGGGAATCTGGGGAATGTTATGCATGTAAAAAAAAAAAAAAGAAGTAGAAACGCAAAGCAGAAATAGACATTTTCAATGAAACAAATCCAATTACAAAGAAGACTAAGACAAGTATAAACCTATGGGACTACGTCAAATTAAAAAGCTTCTTCACAGCAAAAGAAACCACTACCCAAACCAAGAGACCCCTCACAGAATGGGAGAAGATCTTTACATGCCATACATCAGATAAGAGTTTAATAACCAACATATATAAAGAGCTTGCCAAACTCAACAACAAGACAACAAATAATCCCATCCAAAAATGGGGGAGGACTTGGACAGAATATTCACCACAGAAGAGATCTAAAAGGCCAAGAAACACATGAAAAAATGCTCCAAGTCTCCGATTGTCAGAGAAATGCAAATCAAGACAACAATGAGATATCACTTCACTCTTGTGAGAATGTCATACATCAGAAAAGGTAACAGCAGCAAATGCTGGAGAGGGTGTGGAGTCAAAGGAACCCTCCTGCACTGCTGGTGGGAATGTAAATTGGTTCAAACTCTGTGGAGAACAGTCTGGAGAACTCTCAGAAGGCTAGAAATAGACCTACCTAAAACCCTGCAATTCCTCTCCTGGAGATATATCCTAAAGAACCCAACATATCCATCCAAAAAGATCTGTGTACACATATGTTCTTGGCAGCACAATTTGTAATAGCCAAAACCTGGAAGCAACCCAGGTGTCCAACAACAGATGAGTGGCTGAGCAAGTTGTGGTATATATACACAATGGAATACTACTCAGCTGTAAAAATTGGTGACTTCACTGTTTTCAGCTGATCTTGATGGACCTTGAAAAATTCATGTTATGTGAAATAAGTCAGAAACAGAAGGATGAAAATGGGATGATCTCACTCTCAGGCAGAAGTTGAAAAACAAGATCAGAAACGAAAACACAAGTAGAACCTGAAATTGGCATATCGCACCAAAGTAAAAGACTCTGGGGTGGGTGGGTGGGGAGAATACAGGTCCATGAAGGATGATAGATTACATAGTGGGGGTTGTATTGTTAAATGGGAAGCTGGGGAATGTTATGCATACACAAACTATTTTATTTACTGTTGAATGTAAAACATTAATTCCCCAATAAAGAAATATATATATATATGACAGAGGGAAGATTAAAAATTACCTAAGAGGACTTCCGGAGGTGGGGCTATGGAGCAGCAGCATCTGTGTTTCTCTCCTCTTCTCTCCTCTCCCAAATAAACTAGGAATAACAAAGGAGACTACCTGGGACTGCAACAAGACAGGACTAGAACAACTTCAGTAACCCACCAAATCACTGGTGAATGTAAACACATGTGGCTCGTGGACAGAGAGGAGTCTAGGAAGAGATAAAGTGGCTGGTAACAATCCAGCAGTTTATCAATTGAGACACCACCTCCTGTCTGTTTCTCTAACTAAAAGATAGCTGAAGGGAGGAGAGAACTCCCCTAAGACTTACCAAATGAAACTGTGAGTCTCCATTGCTACTGCCTTCAGATTCTGGAGCAGTGAGGGCAAGGACCTGTGCTGACACCAAGTGGAAAGATATTCCATGTACATGGGTTAGAAGAATTAACATCATCAATACTACCCATAACCATATACAATATACTACCCAGAACCATATACAAATTTAATGCTATCCCATCAAGATCCCAACCACATCTTTTATGAAAATACAACAAATGCTACAAATGTTTTTCTGGAACCAGAAAAGACCTAGAATGGCCAAAACAATCTTGAGGAGAAAGAACAGAACTGGAGGCATCACACTCCCAGATCTCAAATGGTATTATAGGGCCTTTGTCATCAAAGGTACTGCTTGGTACTGGAACATGAATAGACACACTGACCAGTGGAATAGCATTGAGAACCCAAAAATAAGCCCCCACAACTGTGGACATCTAATCTTTGACAAAGGTGCCCAGACTATTAAATGGGGAAAGCAAAGTCTCTTCAACAAATGGTGTTGGAGAAAATGGATTGAAACATGCAGAAGAATGAAACTGAAACACTATATTTCACCAAATACAAAAGTAAATTCCAAGTGGATCAAGGACTTAGAATTTAGACCAGAAACTATCAGATACTTTTTGCATATGTTTGTTGGCCTTTTGAACCTCTTTTTTTTTTTGGTGCATATTCAGTTCATATTTGTTGGTATGCATGAGACCCCTTCTGTTTCATTTGGTTTAAATCCCCCCTGCTTAACACTATTCTATTTACATAACCACTGTTAACAAGCACTACCCTCCCTCCAGGGCATTGGTGGTTCAGTGATAGGATTCTCGCCTGCTCTGCCCCCTCCTTGTCACACTCTGATTTTCACCAGTCACTTTTCTCTCCACCCTCTCTATGTCACATCCTATTTCCACCCTTCTTGGCAAGTATATATAAAGACAGCATTGTGAGTTTTATGGTACCTTGAGTTTAGCTTAGCTAGGCTTAGATTGTGCTGCGTCCTGCATGAATAAAGAGATACTGCGTACAACCCAGCCATGAGTCCCGGGTCGTCTGTTACCCGCCCGTGAAGCCAGCCCGGCAAAACAACATAACCCGTCGAAAACAACACATATTGTCTCCTCACTTTGGGGTATGGTCATTGGTTTTTCTGTTGTTATGTTTGGTGAGCTGTTTATCTTTTTTGGCTATTAACCTTTTGTCTGATATATGACATATAAAGAAGTCTCTTTATTTGGGTGGTGGCTTCTTTTTTTGTGCAAAAGTTTTTCAATTTGATGTAGTTCCATTAATTTTTGTTTAGTCTTCCTTGTGGTTAGACTTGTGTCACTGAAGATTCCTATAAAACTTAAATGGAAAAGAGTTCTGCCAATATTTTCCTCTATGTTTTTGATAGCTTCTGATCTAATATTCATATCCTTGATCCACTTGGAGTTTACTTTTGTGTTTAGTGAAATGTTATGGTTCAGTTTCATTCATCTGCACATTTCAATCCTTTTTTTTTTTTTTTGACACCATTTGTTGAAACTCTCATTCTTCCATTTAATAGTTTGTGATCTCTTGTCAAGAATTAGAAGAATACAATTTCTTTTATTTATTTATTTATTTATTTATTTATTTTTTTAAATTTTTTATTTAAGAAAGGATTAGTGAACAAAAGCATAAGGTAGGAGGGGTACAACTCCACACAATTCCCACCACCCAATCCCCATAACCCACCCTCTCCCATGATAGCCTTCCCATTCTCTAGCCCTCTGGGAGCATGGACCCAGGGTCGTTGAGGGTTGCAGAAGGTAGAGGGTCTGGCTTCTGTAATTGCTTCCCCGCTGAACATGGGCGTTGACTGGTCGGTCCATAATCCCAGTCTGCCTCTCTCTTTCCCTAGTAAGGTGTGTCTCTGGGGAAGCTGAGCTCCAGGACACATTGGTGGGGTCTTCAATCCAGGGAAGCCTAGCCAGCATCCTGGTGGCATCTGGAACCTGGTGATTGAAAAGAGAGTTAACATACAAAGCCAAACAATTTGTTGAGCAATCATGGATCCCAAGTTTGGAATAGTGGAGAGGAAGTGTTAGGGAGGTACTCACTGCAAACTCTAGTGTAATCCTGCTTTCAGGTATATATTTTGCAGTAGTTTATGGATACGTGTGCACATACGCTCTCTCTCACAGAAACTGGTGTATGTCTAGGTTATGGGACTTTGTTAGAAAGTGAACTACCTGAGATGAAATTAGAGTGTACTATAAAAGGAAAGGTCTCACCCGAGTAATGAAGCTGAAGGGTTGTCATTCCACACGTGAAGTCTCTGGATACACTCTGAGGTGAAGCATGTTGAGATGGCAATCGTTGCTTTGGTTAGGTTGTGATCGGCGGATGCAATATTATTTGGTATGGATTGGGAGATGCATACGGGAAAGTGAGCCCTATCGAAGGGTGCCAGGACTGGGGGAAGTAGGGGCTCTATAGTGAAGATGTGAGGTTCCTGCTGTCTTAGGGTTCAAAAAGACAATCAATAGTTAATATTATCATCACATTATTTGTTAATTGGGTTAACTTTGAAAAGTCCCTTTGTTATGGTTTGCTGTACAGTACCCAGTATCTTGTATATAGCTGTGCTATTGGAAGCTTCTAATCTACTTGGTCTAGGCTTTTGAGAGAGTCCGCATATCAAATACGTAGCCTATCTATTAAAAAGATTCAGTTTGTCTTTTGAGAACCTTTGAGACATACAATTGATTTTCCCCTCTCATATTAATTAACTACTGATTTATATGTCTACATTTTGCTAGGAGTGTACATAAACACCATTCCCATCACCAAAGGACCGTGACCCATCCCTCCCGCCCACTCCCACCCCCCACTGGCCCAGGAAGCTACATGTCTACCCCTCACCACTGGGTTTTTACTTCGGTGCCCTACTTACAATTTGATCAGGTCCTGCTTTTAGTTTCCCTTTCAGATCTTCTAAGTCAGCTTCTGTTGATGAGTGGGATCATCCCATACTCATCTTTAACTTTCTGACTTAGTTCACTTAACATAATTCCTTCTAGCTCTGTCCAAGATGGGTCAGAGAAGATGGGTTCATTGTTCTTGATAGCTGCATAGTAAAGAATACAATTTCTTATCCCCTCATGATCATTGTCTGCATAGCACTCCCACCACAAACCTTTGGGATCTTCCACCATTGCTACTGATGATTATATGGAAACTATTAATGGTGACAAGAAAGGAAAAACGTAAAGTGAAACTACAGATAGGTGTGGTGTATTGCAGTAAAACAAAGGACTCTAGGGAAAGAGACAAAGAAGAGAAGGTTTTAGAGTCATGGTGCAAGATGGTGAAAAACGTTGATAGGTGAGAGTGTTTTTAGATAACTATTACAGGGAGATAAGAGATTGTGCCCATGCGTCAACAACTGTAAACCATTAAACTCCCAACAAAATTATAAAAAAGAAAAGATGAGCATTAAAAGTTGTTGATCAATGATAATCTATTTTATCATTTAAAATAGTAGGCACAGTGAATAAAAGCATTGGACTGTCAAGCATGAGTGAGTTCTGAGTTCAATCTCCATCAGCACATATACCAGAGTGATGTCTGTTTTTTTTTTTCTTTTTCTCTTTCCTCCTATCTTTCTCATTAATGAATTAAAAAAATAACTACACTTATAGTTAATACAGTTAATATAGAAGACATGGAAAGTATGCTAAAAGTTTATAATAGTTATAAAGGATTGAAACCCAAAGAGATTCGTGCATTTTAGCTATAAATATAGAGTAGAGGCAATTAGAATAAGCCCCCAAGAAGCTGGAGATATGGGCTGCATCATTTAGATGGAATTCCCAAAGGACTGTTTTATTTAAATCCAGGTAAATAGCACATTTACCAGTTAGTTTAATATATATATAAAACTTGGGGGCTCCAGTGGGTTGAGTGCACGTGGCGCAAAGCTCAACGACCAGTGTAAGGATTTTGGTTGGAGCCCTTGGCTCACAACGTACAGGAGTTTGCTTCACAAGCAGTAAAACAGGTCTGCAGGTGATATCTTTCTCTCTTCATCTTGCTTTCTGCTGTCCTATCCAACAACGATGACGGTAATAATAATAATAACAGCAATGATAAAAATAAGGGCAACAAAAGGTAAAACATAAAATAATAATAATAATAATAACCTCCAGAGAGTGGGTGGTGGCACACCTGGTTGAGTGTATATGTTACAATGCACAAGGACCCAGGTTCAAGCTCCTAGTCCCCACCTGTAGGGGGAAAGCTTCATGAGTGGTGAAGCAGGGCTACAGGTGTCTCTCTGTATCTCTCCTTCTCTATCATTCCCTTCCCTCTTGACATCTGGCTGTTCTATCCAATCTTCTTCTTCTAGCGTTTGCCCTTCTTCCGTAGCCAGTCAACAGCGTCAGGTTGAGCCTGATGTCTGCTTGTTGCTGGCTTTGAAAGTGACTGGGATCCATGTGGATTCAGTCGGGTAGGAAGGATCGTCAGTTTCCTCAATAAATGGGTACTCATGGGATGCACCATGAGAGGGTCGATCCAATGCATCCCTTCTATCCAATAAATAAAGATAACAAAAAATTAAAAACACTGGTGGATATATATATATATATGTATATAGATATACACATATATATATCACATATGGATATATATGTATATATACATATATATATTTCACATATATCTTAGTAATAAGTAAATGAGAAGGATTTATAGGACAATGTGTGAAATCCATGAAGCTCTCATTACCTTTCTAAGCACAAAATCCTTCATAGGCTACAGTGTTTGCATTTTAACAGTGAAGAAAACAAACAAGGATAAATATAGCAAAAGTTAGGCTCACAGCTACATTTTAATATTAAAATATTTTGTTTGGGATTCTTATTGCAAATTGAATATTTTATTATTTAAAATGTTGGTTGAAATTTGATAATTTAGTTTTCAATAATGAATCCTACAATCTATGGGTATAGGTATTCTTGGTTTATTTTACAAAAGTCAATGGTGAGTACTATAACTCTTTTCCTGTATGAGTAGAATCACTTTTTAAAGAAATTGGAATATGAGTATTTGCAATGTATCGATCTAAAGTTTTTACGCGACAGCCCTCAGGGAGCATTTTTCCCCATTGCTATAAGGGGATCCAATACACTATGTATGTCAAGCATCCCCCCCTCACCCCCAAATCATTCTATTGTAGGGATGAATGGAGCTTATAGAGCAATTGTTGGTATGTGAGTGCCACTTCTCACCTTCCTGAAAGATATTTCTGTAAAACTCTGTCACTCTCAATTTTCTTCCCTTTACACCATGTCCTCCCATCTCCTCCTTCTCCAGTTTCTTGATTTGTTGCAATACACTACACCCAGTCCATGTTTTACTTTGAGTTTTCTTTTTCTGTCTTTGTTTCTTAAATTCTACCTATGACTGAGATCATCTGCCATCAACCCTCTCTTTTGCTTTATCTCACTTATCATGGTTCTTTGAAGTTCCATCCAAGATGAGACAAAGGAGATGACTTCATCATGTTTATAGCTATGTGGTATTCCACTGAGTATATATTGCACTATTTCTCACTCACTTGTCTGTTATTGGGCATTTGGGTTGCTTCCAATTTGGGCTATTACAAATTGGGCTGCTATGAACATAGGTGTACAGAGATTTCTTCAGGTGGGTGTCATTGCTTCTTTGACGTATATCCCGAGGAGAGACATTGCAGAGTGATAGTGTAAGTTCATTCCATGTGTTATGAGAAGATTTCTGACTGTTTTCCAGAGGAGTTGCACCTTGTTCCATCCCAACGTTTCTTCTGCTCTCTCAAAAATAATTATAATTTCAGTGAAAATAAATCTCATTCACAAATGAATTTGCAAGATTTTGAATTATTTTCTTCATAACTTTGTAATTCTGTACTTCAAAATTTTTATTGTAAGATCTGAAAAAACAAAGTTGTATTTTATGTACTCTTTTGTCCTAGTTCTTATAAGAAAGCATCCAAAAATAGTTGTGTGTTGAGGCCATTGTTTAATGAGCGTGAAATAGATTTGCTTGACTTGATCACAGTTTTCTCAAACCATTAGAGTTAGGCACACATTAGGGGAAAAAAAGAGAGAGAATTAGATTCCCTACATATCATCTATAACTAAGAATGCTACTGTAATTTTTCTTTCACTGGTATAAAGACATCCTTCTCTCTCTCTCTCCTCTCCCTCTCTCTCTCTCTCTCTCCCTCTCTCTGTCTCTCTCTCATTTGTCCTATTTTTGTGCTGCAATGGTTGGCACTGGGTTTGTTAACATGCACAACTCTATCACTATGGAGGTTACATTTTTTTCTATATCATTTTCAGAGAGAGAGAGAGAGAAACAGGCCTGCAACATTGTGACACTGTTCTTGCTTCCCCCCTTGCAGCTCAGGACCATGGCCCCAGAAAGTATTTTCTCAGCAAATAAGCCAGTTTAACTTTGTCTGGTTTCCACAGGCTTTGTATTCTTTGCTATGTATTCAACATCAAAAGTATTTTACAGCTGCTGTTTTTTTCTAATGGTTTTTAACAGACTTTCTTTCCTAAGTCTTTTCAGGTGCAAGAATTATTTTTAATTTTAGACAATTGCATTGTTGTAATGGCTTAAAATTAAGTCCTTGTTCCTCATATTTATGTTTACAGATACATAGAGAAAATGCATGAGTGAAAGTAAGTAATCCAAAGAGACTAAAAGTAGATCCTTTGCTTTACTTTCTCTAGTTGTTTTCAGCAGGCTAAATATATGATAGTATAGAGATTTATACTCCTTTCAGAAAGCTGATAGAATTAGTCATTGCTTTTCAGAAGTAATTATCAAGGACAGCTAAAATCCAGTCTCTTGCATCTTCGATCGTGCCCAAAGCCTAAATCTCATGAAAGCTATTTAAGTCAGAATGGGAAGCTTATAAGAATTTTCCTAACCAAAGGAAAAAAAAGTCATAGCCTGAGGATGATAAACAAAATGATTTTTTTTGGCAGACAGTCTGAAATATATGCTTCATGGAATTATGATATGTAAAGATATTTCAAAGATTCAATTTACAAGTTTCTAACTTAACTTTAGAAAGTTTTCACAATGCATTATCAACTAAAACTAAATGAATTTAAACCACTGGCCATAAAAATAAATCTGCCCTTGAACTTTTTACACATACAGTCCAACCAATCCTCCATGATCTCAAACCTAAAGACAAGCTTTCTTTCTATTAAAGGGAACTTTGTGAAAAAAAAAGGTCCATGTGGACATCTATGCTAGATGAATAATAATAAACTTAATTCTTTCACTTTCACTATTAAAATCCAAAGCTACAGAACACTGCTCAGGGCAGGCATATTATGTTTTAAGGAAGGTGATTTAAGTTTGGCAGTCTCAAGGTAGACATCATTGAGTGGTGGTGGTGTAAAGAATGTCCTTCTTCAAGGGTGGTTGCACATGAAAGACCTTTGGGAAAAAGATAAATAAAAGAAAGTTTGTCTTAGTTCTAAAAAGAAAATAAATCATGAGATTGTCTCTGAGCATAAAGCATGAGATTGTCTCTGAGTTACAAAGGATAAACCATGAATCTCAAAAAAAAAAAAATTCTAAAATAGCCACATTTTATTGCATGCCACACAGGCTTTCACTACTTGTAATCTAAACAAATGTTTTTTAAAATAAAATTCAGTTTTCAAAAGGATTAAATTAAAGCTCTGCAGTAAATTTTAGAAAACATCGCAGTGTTGTCTTTTAGTTACCATGTTTGTTTTAAGCTTCTTCCTTTTTTTTTTTTTTTTAGTTGCTACCAAAGTTATTGTTGGGGGCTCAGTGCCTTCATGACAAGCTTACCATTCCAGTGGCTTTTTCTTTATTATTTTCTTCCTTTCACTTTTCTTTATCTTTTGTAGATAGGACATAGAAAGACTGAGAGGAGGGTAAAGAGAAAGGAGGAGAAACACCCACACACACACCAGCAACAACGTTTCACTGCTCATACTGATTCTCTCTTTTTTTTTTATTTAAGAAAGGAGACATTAACAAAATCATAGGATGGGGGGGGGTACAAATTCACACAATTCCTGCCACCCAATCTCTATATCCCGTCCCCTCCCCACTAGCTTTCCCATTCTCTATCCCTCTGTGAGCATGGACCCAGGGTCATTGTGGGTTGCAGAAGGTGGAAGGTCTGGCTTCTGTAATTGCTTCCCCGCTGAACATGGGCATTGACTGGTCGGTCCATACTCCCAGTCTCCCTCTCTATTTCCCTAGTAGGGTGGGTCTTTGGGTAAGCAGAGCTCCAGAACACATTGGTGGGGTCTTCAGTCCAGGGAAGCCTGGCCGGCATCCTGATGGCATCTGGAACCTGGTGGCTGAAAAGAGAGTTAACATACAAAGCCAAACAAATTGTTGAAGAATCATGAACCCAAAGGATGGAACAGTGGAGATAAAGTGTCGGGGGTACTCACAGAAAACTCTAGTGTACTACTGCTTTCAGGTATATATTTGCCCTGGTTTATGGATACGTATGGACATATGCTCTATCTCCTGGAACCTGGTCTATATCTATGTTTTGGGACTTTGTTAGGAAGTGAATACCCATTCTCTTCTACAGTTGGCACTAGGATATCACACCGCCGAAACTGGGTCCTAGAACATGATAGCATGTGGACTCAACCAACATGTTAAGTCACTGTCTGGAACTCTCTTCCTAACTTTTTCTTAGTGTTCTAAATTTCAGAATGATCTCCTTGGGGTCACATCATTCTTCTTCTAGCGTTTGCCCTTCTTCCGTAGCCAGTCAACAGCATCAGGTTGAGCCTGATGTAAAGTTTCGAGACCTCCTTTGAATCTGGAGAGGTGGCAGGCGTTGACTATGTGGGTCATAGTCTGTCTGAAGCCACAGGGGCAGTTCGGGTCGTCTCTGGCTCCCCAGCGATGGAACATAGCGGCGCACCAGCCATGGCTTGTTCGATAGCGATTGAGAAGAGCCCAATCATAACGTGCTAGGTCAAAGCCAGGTTGACACTTGCAGGGGTCTGTGATGAGGTGTTTGTTCTTTACCTCAGCTGACAGCCAGCTATGTTTCCAAGAGACTGGAACAGAGAAGTTCAGTGTAGGCGTAGGGGACCAGATTGGGTGACGAGACGTCAAGCGTTGAACAGGGTGGGCGAAGATATCCGCGTATATTGGCAGGTCCGGTCGAGCGTAGACATGGGAAATGAACTTAGATGATGCCGCATTCCGACAAATATCTGGCGGGGCGATGTTGCTAAGAACTGGCAGCCATGGAACTGGGGTGGAGCGGATGGTTCCAGAAATTATCCTCGGAGGAATATAATTTGGAATCGACCAAGTGGACATGGGGGCTATGGAACCATACTGGGGCACAGTATTCTGCAGTGGAATAGCATAATGCCAGAGATGATGATCATAGTGTGGAAGCGCTCGTGCCCCATGAGGAGCTGGCCAGTCTTGCAATGATGTTATTCCTCACGCCCACCTTTGCTGCAGTTTTTATGAGATGTTCGTGAAATGAGAGTGCGATAGAGAGTAACGCCAAGATAGACTGGCTGGGCTTCATGCCGGATTCTTGTATCACCAAGCTGCACATTAAGCTCACGCGAGGCCGAGGCATGGTGTAGATGGAAAACAGATGATACTATTTTTGCAGTGCTAGGGATTAGACGCCATTTTTTACAGTAATCAAATATCAGAGACATGTCTTTCGTGAGTGTTTCCTCGTGGATGTCGAACTTTGATGCCTGAGTTGCACAGCAGATGTCATCGGCGTAGATGAAATTCCTTGAAGAAGTTTCTGGGAGGTCATTGATGTAAATATTAAATAGCGTAGGAGCCAGAACAGAGCCCTGGGGGAGGCCACTTGAGACAAGTCTCCATCTGCTAGACTTGTCACCCAGATGTACCCGGATGCATTGGATCGACCTTCCCGTGGTGCATCTCGTGAGTACCCATTCATTGGGGAAACTGACGATCCTTCCTAGCCGACTGAATCCACATGGATCCCAGTCACTTTCAAAGCCAGCAACAAGCAGTCACATCATCATACCAAATAAAACTTTAATATCATTCTAAGTTATATTCACATTAATTTTCTCCCATAAAAAGATTATTTTAAGTTTCAGGAAGGTGTTTAGTGAGATCACAAATCATCTGTACTTTCTGTAATGTAATCTGTAATAAGTATAGTCACTGTAAATACAGTTCATAACCCCCTTTTTTTTTCAGTCACCAATCAGACAATACACAAGAATATGGGCAAAGTAAGAATGAACTTTTGTGCAAAAGACTTTCTGAAGAGATTCCTACAATATTATCACTGTGTAAAAATATTTTACTACTATCTAAGTCAAATATATGATGCTTAGTATTATGCTTAGCTTGCCTTGTTCTGTCTTCAGTATAAGAAAAATATTATCGAGATTCCAGAAGATGGTGGAATGAGAAGCTGCTAGTGGCTTCAGCTCCGACTACATCTACTGGAAACAGTGGGATTATTTGCCTTTAGTAGGCCAGTCAATAAGGGGTCCTAGCGGTAACACCAAGGAGGTGACCATAACTCAATTTGGGTTAGAAAATAGAGTAAAAAGGGGAAAAAAATTTTTTTTCAAATTTTTTTTTAAATATTTATTTTATTTATTTATTCCCTTTTGTTGCCCTTGTTGTTTTATTGTTGTAGTTATTATTATTATTATTGTTGTTGTCATTGTTGGATAGGACAGAGAGAAATGGAGAGAGGAGGGGAAGACAGAGAGGAGGAGAGAAAGATAGACACCTGCAGACCTGCTTCACCACCTGTGAAGCGACTCCCCAGCAGGTGGGGAGCCGGGGTTCAAACCGGGATCCTTAGGCCGGGCCTTGTGCTTTGCGTCACCTGCGCTTAACCCACTGTGCTACCGCCCGACTCCCAAAAAAATTTTTTAATTATTATTCCCGAAGCACACCCCCTCCCTCCTACCCCCCATAACCAGTCCCTGAGGGCCAGAGATATGCTCCTAGCAGGCTCCCTTGCTGAGCTTCTTTCTTTACCAAGATTCCTGTCCCACCAGGGAGTGTCATTCATTCTAATTTTATTCCCTTCTGAAACCTTTGGCCTTTTTTCTTTCAAAGTAGCCAATCAGCTGCCTCTGCTCAGGGGGGCTGAGGCAATCTGGAACCATCCAAGCTGAAGACAGGACAGGTTTTTTACTCTGTTCTATTTTATTATCAATACAAGTTAAACACGTATCACTTTCCCCCTCTCCTTCAGGTTGACCAGAATTAACTCTTAGAGTATTTTCCATTGCTAGAGGACTGGATGTCTTATTCACTGCTAAAATAACTTGTTTCACTCTTCCTACTGTCCCTACCCATTCTCTCCCCCCCCCCATAGCTAATTAAATAATAAAAAATAACAAATAAATAAAAACTCTTTCCTTTCACTGCTCTTTTATTACTGTTTTTTCTTATCTTTTTATTTTTTATCTCTCTTTTTTTTCTTCTTTTTCTCATTCTTATCACCCTTTCTTCTTTCCTCCTTCAGTTTTCTGAATTCACTGATAAACGTTTAGGAATTAATTTGGGAGAAATCTGACTCAGAGTGGACTCTCTCTGCCTGTATCTCTGCTCTACTTCCCTTTCTCCTCTAGCTACCACTAGAATATACAGTGGATAGTAGATTTGCATAACTGTCTTTTCCTGCTATTCTTGTCTAGTCCTGAGGTGGTTTTGTTTGTTTGTTTGTTTTTGTTTTTACTTTCTTAACAATCAGCTGCCTCTACTCAGGAGGCTTGAGGCAATCAGGGACAGGCTTTTTTTACCCTGCTCTATTTTATTATTAATATTATATTAAGGTGTATCTCTCCCCCCCCCTTTAGGTTGACCAGAATTAACTCTTAGAGTGTCTTTCATTGCTAGGGGACTGGGCATCTTATCCATTGTGTTAGCAACTTGTTTCACTACTCCTACCTTCTCTACAGACTCTCCCCTTCTCCCTCCTCCTAGCTAATTAAAAAAATAATAATAAAATAAAAAATGAATTAATTAAAAAACTTTCACTGCTCTTTTATTACAGCTCTTTTTCTTATATTTTTTCTTTTCTCTCTCTTGTTTCTCTCTTTATTTATCTTGTCTTCTATTTCTTCCTTCCTTCTTCATTGTCTTTCTGAATTCATTGATATTCATTTCTGAATTATTTTGGGGAAGAAAACTGACTCAGAGTGGACTCTCTATGTGTGTATCTCTGCTCTACTTCCCTTTCTCCTCTTTCTACCCCTACAATATACAGTGGATAGTAGATTTGCATAATTGTCTATTCTTTCTATCCCTTCTTTCACCTCTTTCTTCTTCACTTGGACTTGGTTGGTATTTTTTCATGGACTGGAGACATTGTTTGGAATACACCTTCTTTTCAAATCCACATAACACATACTCAAGGATAGACCACATGTTAGGTCACAAGACAGCATCAATAAATTCAAGAGCATTGAAATCATCCCAAGTATCTTCTCAGACCACAGTGGAATAAAACTAATATTTAACAACAAATAGAAAATTATTAAAAGTCACAGAATTTGGAAACTAAACAACATACTCCTTAAGAACCACTGGGTCAGCGAGTCACTCAAGCAGGAAATTCAAATGTTCCTGGAAACAAACGAAAATGAAGATACAAACTATCAAAATATTTGGGACACAGCTAAAGCAGTACTGAGAGGGAAACTTATAGCCATACAATCACATATTAAACACCAAGAAGAAGCTCAAATGAACTACCTTACTGCACACCTCAAGGACTTAGAGGAAGAGGAACAAAGGAATCCTAAAGCAAACAGAAGGACAGAAAATTGAGGGTTCCAGGAAGATGGCAGACTGAGAAGCTGCTAGCAGCGTGTGCTCTATTCATATCTTCTGGAAACGGTAGGATTTTCTGCCTTTAGCAGGCCAGTCAATAAGGGGACCTAGTGGTGACACCAAAGAGGTGACTATAATTTAATTTGGGTTAAGAAGTAGAGTAAAGGTGGCACGGACTAGCGGGCGGGCTCCTCCAGATTTCCCAGGCGGAGGCTGGCAAGGCGGGTGCGCTGGGCATTGTCCTCCACCCGGGAAGGTGGCTCCTCCGCCGGTTGCAGAGCACTGCTGGGCGGCCGGCAGAGGACCCGGAGGGAGCACAATAGCTCGGGGCTTTCTCTTGGGAGTCTCCAGGGACCACCATGACCCTGAGGGCAGATCCAAAGACTTCTTAAGTATAGCTCTCATTGGATCAAAGGACTTGTAGCTAGTTTTCATTTTCAAGAAATCCTTTAAAAAAGTCTGGAGGGGGGTTTCCTGGAAGATGGCGGACTGAGAAGCTGATAGCCGCTGAGCTCTGAACACATCTCCTGGAAACAGTAGGATTTTCTGCCTTTAGCAGGCCAGCCAATAAGGGGCCATAGCGGTAACACCAAAGAGGTGACTATAACTTAATTTGGGTTAAGAATTAGAGTAGGGGAAAAAATTCCTTTTTCTTCTTTTTAATTTTCAAGCATACCTCCTTCCCCACCCCCATAAGCAGTCCCTGGGAACCAGCTCCTAGCAGGATACCCCACACCACCAAACAGGGTGATTTTGAATTCACTGATACACATTTGGGAATTTCCTTGCACTGCTCTTTAATTACAACTCTTTTTCTTATCTTCTCCCTTTTCTCTCTCTTGTCTCTCTATCTCTTTTTTTTTAATCTTGTAATACACTTCTTCCTTCTTCTTTGCCTTTCTGAATTTGTGAATTATTTTGGGAAAGAAATCTGACTCAGAGTGGACTCTCTATGTGTGTATCTCTGCTCTAGTTCCCTTTCCCCTCTTGTTACCCCTAGAATATACAGTGGATAGTAGATTTGCATAACTGTCTATTCTTGCTATCTTCTCTTTCTTTTCTATTTCTACACTGGGATTTGGTTACTATTTTCTCACGGACTAGAGAAATTGTTTGGCTAACTGGTAACGATTAAACTACTTCAATACTTACTTCAGTTGCTACTGTAATTCCGGAGGTTGGTGAGTGCAATTGTCATAAAGGTATTTAGTACAGTGTTACTTGTACTCAAGACACAACAACTGAGGAACAACAGATCATAAAAAAACACATAAATAAAAAAAAATGGGTAGATCAAAAACAAATAAAACTGCTACTCCAAGGAATGAAGACAAGAGCCCAGAAGAAATTACAAATCAGCCAGAAGTAACCATAGATAAGAAAAGTATGCAAGCAATAATAAACTTATTAATCACAGAAATGAAAACAACATTGGAGGAAAGGAATGGCAGTATTAGGGAAACAACAGTTGAGACCCCCAAGGAAAATACTGATTATCTTGAGGCAATTAGAGAACTGAAAGCTGAAATAGCTGTAATGAAGAAAGAAGCTGAGGCAAGGGAAAGCAGACTAACAGAAGCAGAAAACAGAATTAGTCAGACAGAGGATGAGTTAGAGAAAACAAAGAAAGAGGTGACAGAGCTTAAAAAGAGATTGAGAGACACTGAAAACAACAACAGAGACATATGGGATGATCTCAAAAGAAGTAACATTCGTATAATTGGCCTGCTAGAGGAAGAAAGAGAGGAAGGGGAAGCAAACATTCTAGAGGAAATAATAGAAGAAAACTTCCCAGACCTGAATAACAGAAAGGACATCAAGATTCAAGAGGCCCAGAGAGTACCAAACAGAATCAACCCAGACGTGAAGACACCAAGACACATCATAGTCACAATGAGAAGAAGTAAGGATAAAGAAAGGATCCTAAAGGCTGCAAAGGAGTAACAAAAAGTCACATACAAGGGAAAACCCATAAGATTATCTGCAGACTTCTCCACTAAGACTCTAAAAGCCAGAAGGGAGTGGCAAGATATCTATCGAGCCCTGAATGAAAAAGGGTTTCAACCAAGGATAATATATCCTGCTAGACTTTCATTCAAACTAGATGGAGGGATCAAAACCATCTTAGATAAACAACAGTTAAAGGAGGCAACCATCACCAAGCTGGCCCTGAAAGAGGTTCTAAAAGACCTCTTATAAACAAGAACATCACTATAATACTTGCAATATATCAGAGCAAACAATTTTTATTTTAGAACAATGGCACTACAATACATTAAATCCATAATATCAATAAATGTCACTGGCTTAAACTCACCCATCAAAAGGCACAGGGTGGGGGGATGGATCAGAAAACATAACCCAACCATATGCTGTTTGCAAGAATACCATCTGTCACAACAAGATAAACACAGACTTAAAGTCAAAGGATGGAAAACTATCATACTGGCTAACAGACCACAAAAAAGGGCAGGAACAGCCATTCTCATTTCAGACATGATAGATTTTAAATTAAATAAAAATTAATAAATAATTAAATAAATTAATAAAAGATAGGCAAGGACATTACATAATGATTAGAGGATCAATCAGCCAAGAAGACTTAACAATTATAAACCTCTATGCAACCAACGAGGGACCATCTAAATACATTAAGCATCTACTGAAAGAATTTCAAAAATACATAAATAGTAACACAATAATAGTGGGAGACTTCAATACCGCACTCTCACACTTAGACAGATCAACAAAGCAGAGAACCAATAAAGATACAAGAGAATTGAATGAAGAGATCGACAGACTAGACCTCTTGGACATTTTCAGACTCCTCCACCCCAAAAAACTGGAATACACCTTCTTTTCAAATCCACATAACACATACTCAAGGATAGACCACATGTTAGGCCACAAAGACAGCATCAATAAATTCAAGAGCATTGAAATCATCCCAAGTATCTTCTCAGACCACACTGTAGTAAAACTAACATTTAACAAAAAACAGAAAATTATTAAAAGACACAGAATTTGGAAACTAAACAACATGCTCCTTAAGAACCACTGGGTCAGAGACTCACTCAAACAGGAAATTAAAATGTTCCTGGAAACTAATGAACATGAAGACACAACATATCAAAATATTTGGGACACAGCTAAAGGAGTACTGAGAGGGAAACTTATAGCCATACAATGACATATTAAACACCAAGAAGAAGCTCAAATGAACGACCTTACTGCACACCTCAAGGACTTAGGGAAGAGGAACAAAGGAACCCTAAAGCAACCAGAAGGACAGAAATCACTAACGTTCGAGCAGAAATAAACAACATCGAAAAAAAAAGAACCATACAAAAGATAAATGAAGCCAAATGTTGGTTCTTTGAAAGATTAAACAAAATTTACAAACCCCTAGCCAGACTCACCAAACAAAAAAGAGAGAAGACGCAAATTAATAGAATTGTAAACGATGGAGGAGATATCACAACTGACACCACAGAAATCCAGAGAATCCTGAGAAACTTCTATAAAGAACTATATGCCACCAAGCTAGAGAATCTGGAAGAAATGGAACAATTACTAGAAACCTATGCACTTCCAAAACTGAACCAAGAAGAACTACAAAATCTAAAAGCACCAATCACAGACAAAGAAATTGAAACCGTTATTAAGAATCTCCCTATCAACAACAGTCCTGGACTAGATGGCTTCACAAACGAATTCTACAAAACTTTCAGGAAAAAATACTTCTTAAGCTATTCCATAAGATTGAAGAAACAGGAATACTCCCTTCCACTTTTTATGAAGCCAACAATACCCTGATACCAAAAGCTGATAGGGACAGAAAAAAAAAAAGGAAAACTACAGACCAATATCTCTGATGAACATAGATGCCAAAATATTAAACAAGATATTGGCCAACCAGATACAGCAACACTTCAAAAAGATTGCTCATCATGACCAAGTGGGATTCATCCCAGGAATGCAAGGCTGGTTCAACATCCATAAGACAATCAATGTCATTCACCATATCAATAAAAGCAAAGCCAAAAACCACATGATTATCTCAATAGATGGCAGAGAAAGCCTTTGACATAATCCAACACCCATTCATGCTCAAAACTCTAGAAAAAAAAGGGAATAGATGGGAAATTCCTCAAGATAGTGAAGTCTATATATAGCAAACCTACAGCCAACATCATACTCAATGGACAGAAGCTGAAAGCATTCCCCCTCAGATCGGGGACTAGACAGGGCTGTCCACTGTCACCGTTACTCTTCAACATAGTATTGGAAGTTCTTGCCATAGCAATCAGGCAAGAGAAAGAAATCAAAGGAATACAGATTGGAAGGGAAGAAGTCAAGCTCTCACTATTTGCAGATGATATGATAGTATACATAGAAAGACCGAAAGAATCTAGTAGAAAATTACTGGAAGTTATTAGGCAATAGACAAGGTATCAGGCTAAAAAATCAATGTACAGAAATCAGTGGCATTTCTTTATGCAAACACTAAATCTGAAGAAGAAGACATCCAGAAATCACTCCCATTTACTGTTTCAGCAAAATCAATCAAATACCTAGGAATAAAGTTGACCAAAGAAGTGAAAGAATTGTATGCTGAAAACTATTAGTCGCTACTCAAGGAAATAGAAACCGATACCAAGAAATGGAAAGATATCCCATGCTCATGTATTGGAAGAATAAAAATCATCAAAATGAATATTCTCCCCAGAGCCATATACAAATTTAATGCAATACCCACCAAAGTTCCACCAAGCTTCTTTAAGAGAATAGAACAAACACAACAATCATTTAAATGGAACCTGAAAACACCTAGAATTGCCAAAACTATCTTGAGGAAAAGAAACAGAAATGGAGGCATCACATTCCCAGACCTTAAACTATATTATAAAGCCATCGTCATCAAAATAGCATGGTAATGGAACAAAAATAGTCACACAGACCAGTGGAACAGAATTGAAAGCCCAGAAGTAAATCCCAACACCTATGGGAATCTAATCTTTGATAAGGGGCCCAAAGGATTAAATGGAAAAAAGAGGCTCTCTTCAATAAATGGTGCTGGGAAAACTGGGTTGAAACATGCAGAAGAATGAAACTGAACCATTTTATCTCACCGGAAACATAAATCAACACCAAATGGATCAAAGACCTAGATGTCAGACCAGAAAAAAATCAAATACTTAGAGGAAAACATTGGTAAAACACTGTCCCACATACACCTCAAGGACAGCTTTGATGAATCAAACCCAATTGCAAGGAAGACTAAAGCAGAAACAAACCAATGGGACTACATCAAATTGAAAAGCTTCTGCACATCCAAAGAAACTATTAAACAAACAGAGAGACCCCTCACAGAATGGGAGAAGATCTTCACATGCCAGACATCAGACAAGAAACTAATCACCAAAATATATAAAGAGCTCAGCAAACTTAGCACCAAAAAAGCAAATGACCCCATTGAAAATGGGCAGTGGATATGCACAAAACATTCACCTCAGAGGAGATCCAAAAGGCTAACAAACATATGAAAAACTGCTCTAGGTCACTGATTGTCAGAGAAATGCAAATTAAGACAACACTAAGATACCACCTCACTCCTGTAAGAATGGCATACATCAAAAAGGACAGCAGCAACAAATGCTGGAGAGGTTGTGGGGATAGAGGAACCCTTTTACATTGCTGGTGGGAATGTAAATTGGTACAGCCTCTGTGGAGAGCAGTCTGGAGAACTCTCAGAAGGCTAGACATGGACCTTCCATATGATCCAGTAATTCCTCTCCTGGGGTTATACCCCAAGGACTCCATAACACCCAACCAAAAAGAGGTGTGTACTCGTATATTCATAGCAGCACAATTCATAATAGCTAAAACCTGGAAGCAACCCAGGTGCCCAACAACAGATGAGTGGCTGAGAAAGCTGTGGTATACATACACAATGGAATACTATGCAGCTACCAAGAACAATGAACCCACCTTCTCTGACCCAGCTTGGACAGAGCTAGAAGGAATTATGTTAAGTGAACTAAGTCAGAAAGATAAAGATGAGTATGGGATGATCCCACTCATCAACAGAAGTTGATTAAGAAGATCTGAAAGGGAAACTAAAAGCAGGACCTGATCAAATTGTAAGTAGGGCACCAAAGTAAAAACCCAGTGGTGTGGGGTAGACATGCATCTTCCTGGGCCAGTGGGGGGTGGGAGTGGGTGGGAGGGATGGGTCACAGTCTTTTGGTGGTGGGAATGGTGTTTACGTACACTCCTAGCAAAATGTAGACATATAAATCAGTATTTAATTAATATGAGAGGGGGAAAATCAATTGCATGTCTCAAAGTTTCTCAAAACACAAACTGAATCTTTTTAATATATAGGCTGTGTATTTGATATGCGGACTCTCTCAAAAGCCTAGCCCAAGTAGATTAGAAGCATCCAATAGCACAGCTATATACAAGATACTGGGTACTGTACAGCAAACCATAACAAAAGGACTTTTCAAAGTTAACCCAATTACCAAATAATGTGATGATAACATTAACTATCGATTGTCTTTTTGAACCGTAAGTCATCTGGGTGACAAGTCTAGCAGATGGAGACTTGTCTCAAGTGGCCTCCCCCAGGGCTCTGTTCTGACTCCTACACTATTTAATGTTTACATCAATGTCCTTCCAGAAACTTCTTCAAGGAAGTTCATCTACGCTGATGACATCTGCTGTGCAACTCAGGCATCCAAGTTTGACATCCTCGAGGAAACACTCACGAAAGACATGTCTCTGATATCTGATTACTGTAAAAAATGGCGACTAATCCCTAGCACTGCAAAAACGGTATCATCTGTTTTCCATGTACACAATGCCTCGGCCTCTCGTGTGCTTAATGTGCAGCTTGACAATACGAGAATCCGTCATGAAGCCCAGCCAGTCTATCTTGGCGTTACTCTCGATCGCACCCTGTCATTTCACGAACATCTCATAAAAACTGCAGCAAAGGTGGGCGCGAGGAATAACATCATTGCAAGACTGGCCAGCTCCTCATGGGGCGCGAGTGCTTCCACACTACGATCATCATCTCTGGCATTACGCTATTCCACTGCAGAATACTGTGCCCCAGTATGGTTCCATAGCCCCCATGTCCACTTGGTCGATTCCAAATTATATTCCTCCATGAGAATAATTTCTGGAACCATCCTTCCACCCCGGTTCCATGGCTGCCAGTTCTAAGCAACATCGCCCCGCCAGATATTCGTCGGGATGCGGCATCATCTAAATTCATTTCCCACGTCTTCGCTCGACCAGACCTGCCAATATATCTTTGCCCACCCTGTCCAATGCTTGATGTCTCGTCACCCAATCTGGTCTCCTACACCTTCACTGAACTTCTCTGTTCCAGACTCTTGGAAACAGAGTTGGCAGTCAGCTGAGGTAAAGAACAAACACCTCATCACAGACCCCTGCAAGCGTCAACCCGGCTTTGACCTAGCACGTTATGACTGGGTCCTCCTCAATCACTATCGAACAGGCCATGGCCAGTGTGTCTCTATGTTCCATCGCTGGGGAGCCAGAGACGACCCGAACTGGCCCTGCGGCTCCAGACAGACTATGCCCCACATAGTCAACAACTGCCACCTGTCCAGATTCAAAGGAGGTCTCGAAACTTTACATCAGGCTCAACCTGACGCTCTTGACTGGCTATGTAAGAAGGGCAAACGCTAGAAGAAGAAGGGAAAGAGAGAGGCAGACTGGGAGTATAGATCCAACAGTCAACGTCCATGTTCAGCGGGGAAGCAATTACAGAAGCCAGACCTTCCATCTTCTGCAACCCACAATGACCCTGGTTCCATGCTCCCAGAGGGATAGAGAGTGGGAAAGCTATCAGGGGAGGGGATGGGATATGGAGATTGGGTGGCGGGAATTGTTTGGAGTTGTACCCCTTCTACCCTATGGTTTTGTTAATTTTTCCTTTCTTAAATAAAAAATAAATTAAATTAAAAAAAAGAAAAATATCATACTTTCACAAATCCTTGCAAATATTTGAAGATTTATTAAGTCATTCCTTCTTCAGTAGTTAGATTCCTAGCTGTTTATTGTTGCATACTTTATTCTACTCATATTTTTCTTGAAAAGTTTTTCTGTTTTACATTTCTTATTTTGAAGTTTCACCTTTTCTTGACATAAATTCACAATATAAAGTCATTAAGATTCTTGCCTTAGGACTAATAATTGAAAAGTGTATATGCTATTCATTAATAAAAGTACTACCAACATCCTTCTTCTGATAGTTGTTTCCGTTTACTCCCTGTCATTGTTTCTAAATGCTGAACAACTTTTCTGCTTACATATTAGCTAAATCTATTTTGAAAATTTTCTTCACTTTGGTGATAGGCCTTTGTTTATTGCTCTTGACATATCTTGCTATCTATATTTTATTAGTGGTTAATTTTTAGACTTTGTTTTGGTAATTTACTACTTTACTCACTAAGTCATAGCCACTCTTATTATTTTAATAGCTTCTAATATTTTCCACACTTGAAATTGAAGAGTTGACATACTTTATACTGCTGTGTTTTGTTTGATTACTTGTTTATATAATTCTTAGACAACTAGAGTTACCTTTGTCAAAGGATTCAAAATAACTTTTTAAAAAATATAGAGTTAAAAAATATATATAGAGAGAGTTAAAATATTTATACTTAGGTCTGGGGAAATACCATTATGATTATGCAAAAAGCCTTTCATGCCTGAGGCTGCGAAGGTTTCAGGTTTAATATCCAGCACCACCATAAGCCAGAACTGAGTAGTGCTACTGGAAAAAAAATCATTATATATGTGTGTGTTTGTGTGTGTGTGTGTGTATTTTTACATGAATTAAATAGAATATATTTAGAATAATTTTCATTAACGTTATAAAATTATATTCAAATGTCATTTAAAAATAGTTATTCAGTTATCAAATCCACTAGAGCTTCATTTTTTTTAATTTGTACTAGAGTGATTATTGGGATATAGTGCCCATACAGTGATGACTCCCAACAGAGATCTCTCTCTAGCTCTTTTCCCACCCACCTCTTTCTTTATTGTGTTGCTATAATGTCGATAGATATAAATTAGGAGAGAATGTAAAGGTGGAGAGAAAGAGACACCTGCAGCACTGTTTCTTTGCACAAGTCTTCCCTCTTACCTATGGGACCTGCGTGTTTGAACCAGAGTTCTATTGTTTGATAGCTTGTAGAATCTACCAGGTGCACCAACCTTTAGAGTCACATTGAAAATCACCTTAAATAGGGACTGAAGGGATCAAATAATGCTTATGCAAAAGACTTTCATGCCCAAGACTCCTAGATGCTAGGTTCTTATAAAGGACATTTTTTTCTCTCTTTTTTTTTTAATATTTGTTTATTCCCTTTTGTTGTCCTTGTTGTTTTTTTATTGTTGTAGTTGTTGTTAGGTAGGACAGAGAGAAATGGAGAGAGGGGAAGACAGAGAGCGGGAGAGAAAGACACCTGCAAACATGTTTCACCTGTAGGTGGGGAGCCGGGTCTCGAACTGGGATCCTTGTGCTGGTCTTTGTGCTTTGCGCTACATGCTCTTAATCCGCAGAGCTATCACCCGACTCCCCCAGATGCCAGATTCTTAAGCAGTGCTCTGGTCTGTTGCTCTGTGTCGTTATCCTTGTATCTATCATTAAAATAAAATAAGTAGATTATTTTTAAAAAATCACTTCAAATAAATGTTTATTATTATGCTAAAGTTAAAACACTATAAAATGAATAACTAGATTTACTTTTTAAGAGTAATAATGGCCTATTTATTCAAGATCTATAGGCTTCTCATAGTTTCTTTCCCAATGCACCCTTCTTCTATAATAAAAGACTCATATTATTTCAGTGTTGCAATATAAAGTTAACATTCATTGGTCTTTATTGATGTTAAAAATTACCGTGGAGGGAGTCGGGCTGTAGTGCAGCAGGTTAAGCGCAGGTGGCGCAAAGCACAAGGACCGGCATAAGGATCCCGGTTCGAACCCCGGCTCCCCACCTGCAGGGGAGTCGCTTCACAGGCAGTGAAGCAGGTCTGCAGGTGTCTATCTTTCTCTCCTCCTCTCTGTCTTCCCCTCCTCTCTCCATTTCTCTCTGTCCTACCCAACAACGATGACAACAACAATAATAACTACAACAATAAAACAACAAGGGCAACAAAAGGGAATAAATAAATAAAATAAAATATATAAAAAAAATTACCGTGGAATTGTGTCATTTTCCAAAAGTATTTAGAAGTATTTAATGGATAAAAAAATTTCTCATGCATAAAGAGAAAGACATTACACATCCTACATTATATAATTTGTTTTCTCTTTAAGCACATTCAAATATTTTAAAAAACGAGGGCATGTTCTCATTTTTTAAATTTTTTATTCATACTCAAGGGCCTATTTCTTTATATGGTAGCATTAAATCAGCGTAGCAATCATACATAGCACATGACTAGTTTATCCTTTACTAGTTTATTTCTTGTGTGAAGTTTGCTACTCAAGTCAAGTAGAATAGTAACTCTTTTTCATATTCTTATATCAAACTATCTATTTTGAAGTAATGTTCTAGGGAAGGAAAGCACTACAGTATGTGCAAAAATTTCCACAGGACACTCTAAAGCACTATTCTCTAAAGAAAAACTTAGTGTCCTCCAGAACATAATAAGCAGAGATACATTTCACATGTAATGGAATGGTGATGAAATGACGCAATATTGTTAATACTGTTAATATACATGGTCACATGGATGTCAATGCGTACACAGACAGATATGTGTATATAAATATTATCCGTGCATGATTCATGTATGTAGTACAGATGCATACATACACTTAAGTCTAGACATCTGTATGTCTGACATAAATGAACACCTATATATGCAATAGATAAAAAGGCTTACTAAAGCATTTACTTTGTATTTGTTAATTCACTCAACAGGGAAGAATTTATTGCATACAATGTGAATTTGAGTACACCAAACACAACAAACACTTCTCTTTATTGGCCATAAGCCTAAAGTCTTGATATAACTTATCACTGGTGGAAGTGGAGTTTTAAAAGAGTGTTCATACCTTTTAAGGACATAAATGGTATTTTTTCCACCTAAAGAGAAAGTGTTTACAACTGAAAACAAGGTTTCTAGCTATTATTAGGAAATGATGGTTACTCATGCAGACAATTGAAATTTAAGATTTGACAGAGTTTAATGTTGTGGGCCTTGTGCTGCATTTGCACTCAAATCTAAGTGCAAATAACACTGCACTATTAAAGAGCTTGTCTTCCCAGGAAGTCAATGAACATTTCTCTGGTAGGCACTTTAGTTATGATTTGATATACACCTATGTCTGCTGCCACTTAATCAAGGAAAGTTTTCCCTTGCTATAAAAAGCTTTTGTGAATTTCACAAGAAGTCATGATCATGTTATTTAAAATGCAAAATGACATTTCCATTCTTCTTGAGCAGGTACTGACATTTCCCCTTGAGCTCTCCTAAAGCTCCTTTCCCCAGAAATATTCCACCCCTCCTTAGAGGGAGTTAAGAATCATTTATTTTTTATTAAAAATCACTGCAATAAAATCAAGGCCTTCCTAACCAAGGATAAAAATTATGCCAACCAAATGTGTACATTTCATACAAGAGAAATGTTTGCAGACACGAAGCATAAGGTATTATCTAATTATTCATTTTCTTTTTACAAGTTTAATATGTACTCTGAAAAGCCCTGTGTTGTTGAAATAATAGTTATCTCTTCAGATATTTTTTTTCATATTAGAATTTAGGCAATGTTGAAATATTGTATACTCCTGAAATATATTTTCAGATCACCCAGTGATAAAGTTACCCTATGTACAAATCAATGACATTTATAAGACACGGTGTTCTAAAACGTAGACATTGTCTTGTCAACACCAAATAGGTTGACTATTTAAGCTACTTTATTTGTTTACATAGACTATTTTATTTATTTTATTCCCTTTCCTTCTCTTGCTCCTCCTTCTTCTTATGTCCATCTGCGTTATTGTTGAGGCTCAGTGCTGGCAAGATGAATCTATAGCTATGGGCAGTTATTTTCTTTCTTTCTTTCTTTCTTTCTTTCTTTCTTTCTTTCTTCCTTCCTTCCTTCCTTCCTTCCTTCCTTCCTTCCTTCCTTCCTCCTTCCCTCCCTCCCTCCCTCTCTCTCTCTTCTTCCTTTCTTTCTTTCTTTCTTTCTTTCTTTCTTTCTTTCTTTCTTTCTTTCTTTTTGTTTTTATTTAATAGGACAGAGATGTATTGAGAGCGGGAGAAGACAGAAAGGGAGACAAAAAGATAGACACTTGTAAACCCACTTCAACACTCCTGAAGTGCCCCCTTCACACACACACAAATGAGGAGAAAGGACTCAAACTGGACTCTTGTGCATGGTCATATGCTTACTCAGCTGGGTGTGCCACTGTCCACTTCTCCATTTAGCACTTTTAATTCTTTGAAGTAGTGACATAAATAAAAATTCAATTTAAATACAGGGTTTATTTGTTTGCTTGCTTTTTTTCAGAGACAGAGCCTAACTCATATGTGTTTTCAAGATTTCTGAACTGCTTTATCATCAGAGAGAGAGAAAGAGAGAGAGATAAACAGAGACTAGCATTGGAGAGTTCTCTGGTGATATGGCACTTGAATATAGTACTAGGGTTCAACAAGGATTATAACCTGGGTCACATGCATGATACGACCTGCACTCTAACCAGTGAACTGTCTCTCTGCCCCTAAGAGTATCTTTTTCAGAAAAATATCATATTTTATAATTTTTAATATATTCCTATATTATTTTTAGTACATACAAATATTTCATACATTTATATATTTGTCTATATTCATAGAAACAGTAGATATTACTATTAGTTAATACAGTTTATTTCCAATCAGTACCATTATAGTTCCAGAAAGAATAATAAAATCTATTACGAACACTACAATATACTATGGAATGGTAAATTGTAATAACACTACTTCCATAATTACAATATACTACTAGTTTCATCCTCATAATTATGACATTTAACTGCTCTAATTAAGTATTTATGTAGAGAGAGAAATGTTTTTTTTAGGGGTCAGTTCATGTGATTGTGGAGGCTGACAATTCTTAAAACTGGAGATACTCTTGGATGAAACTGAGGACATGGTGTTGAGTGAAATAAACCAAAAGGAGGACAAATATCAAATGTTCTCACTTACTAGTGGGAATTAATAGAATAGAGAGATGAAAGGAGATCACAGATCTCCTTTGGTTTTGGTTTATTACACCAAAACAAAGGGCTCTGGAGAGGGAAAGAGAAGATGGATAGGAAGGAAATTCTGGGGGCTATTATATAATGAAGTTGTATGCATATGCCAATGATTAAGCTGTAATTCATTAACCCCCTCAATTAAAAAATAAAGAACAAACTAGAGTTGTGTAGATCGGAGATACAGGAAGAGTTGACTTGCTGCTCTCATTCAATCTGGAGGTAGAAGAAACCATTTCTTCTTTTTAAAAGATTACAAAGTCTTACAACTCATTGGATGAGAAATCATGGAAGACAACAACCTTTACTCAAAGTTTACTGAACTAAATGTTAGTCTCATCTAAGCAATACCTTCCAGATGTGAAAAGAATAGGACTCTTCTAGACTGTTGGTGGGAATACACATTGGTTAAGTCATCATACAAAAAATTATGGAGACTACTCAAAATAACTAACAATTAAGATTCTGTGTGGGGCCCCTGGCTGTTGTGCACCCAGTTAAGCTCACATAGCACTAAGCCCAGTTAAGCTCACCTAGCACTAAGCCCAGTTAAACGCACATAGTACTAAGCTCAAGGACCTGCACAAAGACCCCAGTTCGAGCCACTGGCTACCCACCTGCAGAGGGGATGCTTCACAAATGGTGAAACAGAACTGCAGGTGTCTCTTTTTCTCTCTCCCTCCCTATCTTCCCCTCCTCTCTCAATTTCTCTTTGTCCTATCAAATAAAAAATGCAAAAAAAAAAAAAAAAATGGCCACCAGGAACAGTGATTTGTAGTGCAGGCACTTCTTCTTCTTCTTCTAGCGTTTGCCCTTCTTCTGTAGCCAGTCAACAGCGTCAGGTTGAGCCTGATGTAAAGTTTCGAGACCTCCTTTGAATCTGGAGAGGTGGCAGTCGTTGACTATGTGGGTCATAGTCTGTCTGTAGCCGCAGGGGCAGTTCGGGTCGTCTCTGGCTCCCCAGCGATGGAACATAGCGGCGCACCGGCCATGGCCTGTTCGATAGCTATTGAGGAGGGCCCAATCATAAAGTGCTAGGTCAAAGCCGGGTTGACACTTGCAGGGGTCTGTGATGAGGTGTTTGTTCTTTACCTCAGCTGACTGCCAACTCTGTTTCCAAGAGTCTGGAACAGAGAAGTTCAGTGTAGGCGTAGGGGACCAGACTGGGTGACGAGACGTCAAGCATTGGACAGGGTGGGCGAAGATGTCCGTGTATATTGGCAGGTCCGGTCGAGCGTAGACATGGGAAATGAACTTAGATGATGCCGCATCCCGACGAATATCTGGTGGGGCGATGTTGCTAAGAACTGGCAGCCATGGAACCGGGGTGGAATGGATGGTTCCAGAAATTATCCTCATGGAGGAATATAATTTGGAATCGACCAAGTGGACATGGGGGCTACGGAACCATACTGGGGCACAGTATTCTGCAGTGGAATAGCATAATGCCAGAGATGATGATCGTAGTGTGGAAGCGCTCGCACCCCATGAGGAGCTGGCCAGTCTTGCAATGATGTTATTCCTCGCGCCCACCTTTGCTGAAGTTTTTATGAGATGTTTGTGAAATGACAGAGTGCGATCGAGAGTAACGTCAAGATAGACTGGCTGGGCTTCATGCCGGATTCTCGTATCGTCAAGCTGCACATTAAGCTCAGCCTCAGTGATAACCCTGAAGGAAAAATAAAATAAAATAAATAAAATAAAATACTCTAAGTGGCCCTGTTAGCACATCTCAAAATACAAAAACACTAATTGAATTATTTGTTCCATAAACCCCATATTCACTGAAGCAAGAACACAATCATCACAGATGATTGGATAAAGAAAATTTGGTATATGTAAAGTACAATAATATTCAGCTATCAAAAAAAAAACCCTGCCATTTGCAAGAATATGGCTGGCCCTTGATCAAATTACCCACAAAAAACAATAATAAGCCATAGAAAATAAACAAACACTCAAAAAAAATCACATGTTCTCATTCTTAAATCAAGGACAAAGTAAACAATGGCAAAACTAATAACAGTACTTTTTTAATATAAGACAATTTATTTCATTGTCTTATAGAAAGGAGGAAGTGACATGAATTAAAACAAAGGCAATGTGTCTTTCAATTTCATAAGCTTTCTGTGGAAATGAAAAAAAACCATCAACAATGTATAACCATAAGGTTTTCTCCTTCATTTCTACTACAGAGACAGGGAGCATTTTCCAATATGGCACATATTTTTTTATTATTATTACTATTTTGTATAGATGGGGGTGGGTGAAAGAACACATCACCGAAAACTCCCCTCAATGCAATGGGGCGGGGTCAGATTTTAACCTACATTCCTGCACATGGCAAGCTGCTATGTCATGCACAGGCTATCCAAGTGAGCTATTTCTTGGTGCAAAAGATTGATGTATCTTTTGACTTGAGAGAACCAGGGCATCACTCTGGCACATGTGATCCCAAGGATTGAACTTGGGACCTCATACTTAAGGCCCCCATACTTTATCTACTGTGCAACCTCATAGACACAAAATGGCACTTCTGTATAAATCTACTTCATAATCAAGTAAGGATGCTTTTCCCACAAAGCTCATGTCTCCATGTACCATAACCTTTACTCCAAACATATAAAGTTAGTACTTTTTTCCCCATTGTATTTGATAGGGCAGAGAGAAATTGAGAGGGAAGAGGGGGAAAAGAAAGGCACCTGCAGACATGCTTCACAACTTGTGAAATGTCCCCGTGGAAGGTATGAGCAGGGTATTAATATTTTTAAGTAAATATCAACTTGTATTTCTAACCCCTGCCACCACTGCTTCTTCCTCAAATGTTTACATTCTCTGTCCTTTCACTGACTAGGTGTCATATCCATGTGCAATAAGTAGTAATGAGATGCAGAACAATGAGAGGTATAATTAGCCTAAAGTGGTAGAGGAATTTGGAGGTGCTCTTTCAGGGCTTAGACAAGGAAAATACAAGGGAACAGTCTTTGTGTATCAGTGAAAAAGATAGTGTGGAGCTAGCAAAGTCATTATTTTGGAGAGGCTATGGGAAAATACTCATATTTCCTACTGTAGGAAACAGAGTAAATAACTGAGGTGTGCACATTCTAGTGACCTTAATTCTCATACTCAGAAAGCATAGTTGCAGAATTCAATAGTAGGAGATAACAGGCTTGTTTTCCATAATATTCTGAGCTTAGGTGACTTGGCTTTTGACGATTTAGGTGGATCTCCAGAGCACTGGCTAAAACCATCTCAATAAATGTTACCCAGCATTCAGTTTCACATGTGTTTCATTGTTTTATACTATACAGGGGAAGAATAATGTAATTACAACCATACATATGATGACAGATGCAGGGAAAATATTTCTGAAAAGGTATTTTTATTTAGTTAGTTCATTTATGTGATGCCAGGGTATCACTCCAGTACATGAATTAAACCAGGAACCTTAGGCATCCAAGTCCAGAAGTCCACCATTTATGCCATTTTTCCCAGGTGCATATTTCAAGATGTTTAACACGTCCTGTGCAAACATGGTTTTACACAGATGTTTGCAAATAATCAGATAGCTTTATTGGAACATATTCTTCATCCATAGATGCTTATAGTTTTATTAGATGCATAAACTTTAGAGGAATATGATATTTGTGATTGTTTATTAAAATCTAATCTGAGACAGTCAATAAGTTAAGATTCTTGAACAAGTGGTGTTGGAAAAACAACTGGACAGTAAGTCACATGTGGAAAAATGAAGCTAGACTTAGTTTAATACCAAACAGAAAATTTACACAGATGGCTTAAACATCTTGATACTACACTTGAAACTATAAAAGAATTACAATATTAGGGCCAGGTGGTGGCACACCCATTTAAGCATACACATTACCATGAACAAAAGTCTGGGTTCAAAATCCTAGTCTTTGGGCAGGGGAGATAGCATAATGGCTATGCAAACAGCTCTCATGCCTGAGGCTCCAAAGTCCTAGGTCCCCTGCACCACCATAAACCAGAGCTGAGCAGTGTTTTGGTGTTTCTGTGTGTGTGTGTGTGTGTGTGTGTGTGTGTGTGTGTCTCTCTGCATCTCTCTCAAAAAGAAAATAAACAAAATATTGAAAAAAAAAATCCTAGTTCTCACCTTAAGTAGAAAAGTTTCAGAAGTGATGTAGCAGTAATTCAGGTTTTTTAATTTTTTTTATTTTTTCACTCTCTCCTCATCTATCTCCTTCCACCATCTCAACCTCTACCTGTCCTATCAGATAACTAAAAAATAAAATAAAATAAAATAAAATAAAATAAAATAAAATAAAATAAAATAAGTGGGGGATGGACACCAGGAGAGGAATCATCATCCAGGCACTGCACCTCACTGTTAACTTTTCTAGCAAGAAAAATAATGAATGAATGAAAGGAAACAAAGAAGGAAGGAAAGATAGAATGAAGGAGAGAGAGAGAGAGAGAGAAAGGGAAAGAGAGAGAAAAAGGAAGGAAGGAAGGAGGGAAGGATGGAAAGAAGAAAGGGAAAAAGGAAGGGGAAGGAAGGAAGGGAAGAAAAGAACGAAAGAAAGAAAGAAAGAAAACAAGAAAGAAAGAAAGAAAGGGAGAAGAAAAGAAAATAAGCGTTCTTTAAGTTGTACTATAGAATTAGATTAAAAATGTGTGGTAATACAGAAAAAGATATCTTGAAGACTATTTCAAATTATTTGGAAAGCTAACCAATCAAACTTTGGTAGGAGGCAAAACAACGTGATCATTGCTTTGGAGTAAGAAATATCGGTTAAACAAAAAAGTCATTAACTAAAAGGAAAAATGATTAAAATGCATTAAAAGTAGTAACTCCTATTAATTAAAACCACCATTATGGGAATGTAAAAGAAAACCACAGATGAGGAGAAGGTGTTTGCAATACATATATTCAAAACAGACTTGCTTTGGTACTAGCGCATATTTTGAAATGTTGTACCCCTAATACAATGATTATCTTGTAAAATATTTCTACAATAAAATTCAAACAACTTAGAAACTACTTCATACAATGTAAACATGCAATATTCATATATAAACATTCAGTAGACATTTATATTTTACTGAATTTTATTAGTCCTCAAAAGACACACCACAGTGAGATACCACTACACAGTCACTAAAAAGACTAAAATTATGAAATAAAATGTTTGATAATGATACTAAGGAACTGGATTTTTTTTTCAGATCACATCTCTTTTTTAAATTTATGTATTTAAAAAATTCTAATTGAGGGAATTAATATATTACAAATGACAGTAAATACAGTTGTTGATACATATGTAAAATTTCTCAGTTTTCTGAAAAATACTCTAACCCCCTACCTAAGTCCTCTCTATCCTTGTGCACCAAGACCTGAACCCTTTACTTTGGTGCAATACCTTAAACTCACTCCAAGTTCTACTTTTTGTTCCCTCATGTATTATTTCTCAACTCCCATTTATGAATGAGATCATTCTATATTCATTATTTCCTTTCTTAAGTGACTTACTTCACTTAACTCTCTTCAAATTCCTTCCAAGATGAGGTGAAGAAAGTAACTTTATCATTTTTCATAATTTAGTAGTATTCCATTGTGTATATATACCACAATTTCTCAGCCACTCATCTACTGTTGGACACTTGAGCTGCTTCCAGGTTTTGGCTACTACAAATTGTGCTGCTATGAACATAGGTATACACAGATTTCTTTCTTTTTTTTTTTTTTTTGATTCTGTGTGTTTGGTTCCTTAGGATATATCCCTAGGGGATTTTATTTGAATGCACAGGCTGAAATTGAGAGGGAAGAGGAATAAAGAGGGAGTGACAGACATCTGGAACACTATTTCACCACTAATAAAGTTTTTCCACTGCAGGAGGGAACCAAGGGATTGAAGCCAAGTCCTTGGGCATAGCAGTATGTACCCAACCCCACAAATGGAGTTTTTATAAAATACTGGTAAATGGGTATAAACATTTTAAAGTATATTATAAAATACTTACTGAACCTAAGCAAACATTCCATTACCCAACAACTCCATACCTAGATAAAATGAAACAAAATATGCTAGAATTCTGCTTCTATTTCACAGGTAAAAGACAAGCGAAGAAAATTTAAATAGCCTACTATAAAATTCTATAATGGTATTGCAGGAAAATATCCGATGATCATATTTTTGTTCACTTACAAATTTCTTTTGCTTCTTTCATCACTGGTCACAACATAAGAAGAGTCATACACTAATTGCTTCAGAAGTGAAAAGGTCTTTCCTTTGGTGCATAAAAATGTTAAATCAGAGGGAAAATATAAAACAAATTTGTAAATGTGAAAATACAACATATAAAAATTTATGAACAAGAACTACAAAAATGCAGATAAACAGCCTCAAGTGATTTTACATATGTACTAGTGCTCTTCAAAACTTGATAAATGAACAAAAGCTATTTTTTCCTTATAGAATGTTCTTCCTTGTATTTCTCCCTATTGAGACATTCCCTTCCATCCAGATTCATTTGAAATGAACTATTTTATTTAACACTCCTCTTTGTTTTTCAAAGCTAAATAGAATCTTATTGTTTAGTAGAAAATATCAAATTAATCCTTTCAAATATTTTATTTCAAATATTTCTGCTAGTGTAGAATATGTGTGTGGAATTTTTGTTCCTTGCATTTCCTGTCTTCTGTTAATCCAAAATTTAACCCGGGAGCTAGGTTGAATTGGACCAATATTTAAATTAAATTTTCACTTTTGTTTTGATTTTTAAATACATAGTACTTAAATATTTAGGCTAAGTAAAATCTGTCTAAACAGTATTTACCTACTTTATTTATTCTATCTTAATTTCCCCATAACTAGACTTCTTAAGAAACATTTTAGTATTTACTATTACAAATTCAGCTGTGGTATCTGTGTTTCATATAAACCTCTTGGGCTCAAATTCAGTGGCATACAACCACCTACATTCTAATTCTGCTGAAGCTTTCAGATCTGAATCAGTATTATTTAATTAGTTATTTTAAAAAGGCTTATTTTGGATAGGAAAAAGTGATGTATCTTTCTTCCTCTGTCTCTGTATGAACAATAATCATCGGTAGCAATTAAGACAGCTTAATGTTTGATGAGTTGATTTCATTACATTTAAGAATTCCTGAGAGTCCGGCGGTGGTGCGGGTTAAGCGCACGTGGCTCAAAGCACAAGGACCAGCATAAGGATTCCGGTTTGAGCCCCCAGCTCCCCACCTCAGGGAAGTAGCTTCACAAGCGTGAAGCAGGTCTGAGGTTTCTGTCTTTCTCTCTGTCTTCCCCTCCTCTCTCCATTTTTTTCTGTCCTATCCAACAACAATGACGTCAATAACCACAACAATGTTAAACAAGGGAAACAAAATGGACAATAAATAAATATATATATATATAAAAGAATTCCTCTTGCTAATTTTTTCTTAGTAATAGATTGATAACTTAGTTTATAGCTCATTTTTATATAATGTTTATTTATAAAAACAAAATATTGATAAAAACCATAGGATAAGAGGGGTACAACTCCACACAGTTCCCACCACTAGAATCCCCTATCCCATCCGCTCCCATGATAGCTTTCCTATTCTTTATCCCTCTGGGAGCATGGACCAAGGGACATTATGGGATGCAGAAGGTGGAAGGTCTGCCTTCTGTAATTGCTTCCCTGATGAAGATGGGCATTGGGAGGTTAATCCAACTTCCTACTGGGCCAGAAATCTTGGTAGAGAAAGTAGTTCTACAAGAAGACTGCTTGGAGCAGCTGGCCAGCCTGTGGGGACTAGTTTTAAGGTGGGGACAAAGGGTGAATTCAGGAATAGTCAAGCCAAAGATTTTCCTATCCTTTGTCCTTTTGGCCTATCTTTGCCAGACCAAAAGTGGGTTATAGGACTCTTTTTTGGCGTCACCATGACCACCCCTTGCTCTCCCTTACCATGGATGGTCAGAAATCCTCCCCTCTCCCAAGAATCCCAGGTTGAAAGCTGCTTTTCTCCGGAGCTCACACCAAGTGTTGTCTCCAAGTCGCCATCTTGGCTCCATGAAGCTCTTTTTATTTATTTATTTTTAATGGTAGCAGCTCAGGTCAGTTCATGATAAACTTTCCCAAGTATTTTGGTAATTAGAGGAACAGTTCTGGTGTATACATGAAAACTACTAGTATAATATGTAATAGAAGTCAGCTTGCCAAAAAAACAAATATTGACAGCATTCCAGAAAGGATTAAATTCACTGAATAGTTGTTAATAAGGTTTTACTTAGTAAGGTTTTACTTAAGGTGTTTTTTTTTTTTCCTTTCTCATGTCTTCCTCTTGCGATAGCAACTCCTTAAACAGTTCTCACTAAAGTATTGAATCAGTCAAGATAAAATAATATAAATGAACATAGAAAATGTCTATTAAATGATATAACCCTAAAGCATTTTACAAGCTCACTTATTATGGAAAACAGGTTTAGACAATGAAAAACATGGAAGCAATTAGTTGAATAAATGCTTCCTTGTGACAAGGATTATGAAGACATATTAGTCATATAAGTATATGGATGTACAAGTTAAACACTGATTTTGTTTGCAGATGCAGATGACAAGAGAAAAGAAGTGGTTATTTTATGTGGATTAATACAAAAAATCATTTTTACAATGAAGGTTGACTATTTTCTTATTTCATGTAAATTAGTCACATGATTTACTGTTGGGACTATGTGTGAGCCTGATAGAGCTTAGGGAGAACCACCCCCATCCTTGGATGGAGGTCTAAGAAGATAACCTCTTGGTAAGTCTCTCTCAACCGAGGTGAGCAAAAGGGGGGAAACTCAGACTTAGTTCTTTCCTTCTTGACTCTCAGGCCCACAGAAACCTCAATACTTCCCTCCATTAACTGCAGGCCACATAGCAGCAGATTCACTTACTCAAAGTCACCTTCTGATCACAGAAGAACACACCTTATCACACAATTCATCACACACTTCAGACCCCAGACAAGAGAAATTCCAAACTATATGGCCTTTTGATATCCATCTTCTTTCTGTCTCACCTTATGGGTTTAACCCCTATGCTTCTCTCAAATACCTTTGGATAATTAAGTTGCTTGTGTCATGGAGAATAACTGTCATGTATCTCATCAATTCCTATCATAGCAGCCTCCTACCTTAGGGGCATGCTGACCGTTAAGAAACCTGTAATTTCTGACATATTTCAGTAATATTCCCTTCATTTGTTTTTCTATATAACTCATGTCCACCTTGCTAATAAACGAGTTCTGAGTTCTGAACACTCTGAAGGGCTCCCTGGTGTCTTTTACTTCTTGTCAGCCCTGTGGTGAGTGAGAAAGAACCAGTCTGTTACCTTTCCCCTGGAGATCAGAGACCCCGACGATTTACAAGTTTGACACATAGAGTGATTATATTTGTACTGAGTTTTGTTCAATGCTTCCTCAAGACAAGGAAGTTATATTAGTGTACTTTCTCCTTTTTAAAAAAAAAACTAGACCAAGTAGATCAGAAGCAACCAATAGCACAGCTATATACAAGATACTGGGTACTGTACAGCAAACCCTAACAAAAGGACTTTTCAAAATTAACCCAATTACCAAATAATGTGATGATAACATTAACTATTGATTGTCTTTTTGAACCCTAAGACAGCAGGAACCTCACATCTCCACCATAGAGCCCCTACTTCCCCCAGTCCTGGAACCCTTGGATAGGGCCCACTTTCCCATATGCCTCTCCCAATCCATATCAAATAATATTGCATCTGCCAATCACAACCTAATCAACACAACGATTGCCACCTCAACATGCTTCATTTCAGACTGTGTCCAGAGACTTCACATGTGGAATGACAACCCTTCAGCTTCATTACTCGGTTGAGACCTTTCCTTTCATAGTATACTCTAATTTCATCTCAGGTGGTTCACTTTCTAACAATGTCCCAAAACCTAGATATACACCAGTTTCTGTGAGAGAGAGCATATGTTCACATGTATCCATAAAGTACTGCAAAATATATACCTAAATGTAGAAGTACACTAGAGTTTGCAGTGAGTACCCCCCTAACACTTCCTCTCCACTATTCCAAGCTTTGGGTCCATGATTGCTCAACAATTTGTTTGGCTTCGCATGTTAACTCTCTTTTCAGTCACCAGGTTCCAGATGTCATCAGGATGCCAACCAGGCTTCCCTAGACTGAAGACCCCACCAATGTGTCCTGGAGCTCTGCTTCCCCAGAGACCCACCCTACTAGGGAAAGAGAGAGGCAGACTGGGAGTATGGACGGACCAGTCAACGCTCATATTCAGCGCGGAAGCAATTACAGAAGCCAGACCTTCTACCTTCTGCAACCCACAATGACCCTGGGTCCATGCTCCCAGAGGGATAGAGAATGGGAAAACTATCAGGGGAGGGGGTGGGATATGGAGAATGGATGGTGGGAATTGTGTGGAATTGTACCCCTCCTACCCTATGGTTTGGTTAATTAATCCTTTCTTAAATAAAAAATAATAAAAAAACCTCAGATTCTCTACCTGTTTTTCACAGCAAGTATACACCAGAGGCAATATAATATATTTGTAGATAAGGAAAAATAAAAACGTCACTAAGGGAAGAC